>NW_024420501.1:4822514-4914547 GCF_014898765.1 Herpailurus yagouaroundi
GCAACAGCACTCAGAAAATCATCTGTTCATCTTTAAAACAAGAACACTAGAACTTGACTCAGGGTCATCATTAGTTATAATGAGATATTAAAAACAAAGTATTTAGCATAGTGTGTGTTACATAGGCAGACATGCAATGATACTTGATGTTATAACTATTTTCATTTGTATGTTAAAGACAGTTTTCTGAAAGTGAAGTATCTCAAATTTAAGCAAGTATGGGGACTTATTGGCTCAACTAACTAAACAAGGGGTACATCTCACTTCTGGTGTGCCTAGGTACAGAAAATTAAATGATGTCTTCAGATTCTCTCCCACCAATCTACCCCATTCTTCTTTGTTGCCTCTATTATCAGGTAATTTCAAGCTAGCTTCCAGTGGCATCCTGGCCAGAGGAATATGATGTGTCGCTTTACCTAGTCCTGAGTGACATCCAAATGTCCAATACATCATTAGCAGTCTGTATACATTTGCTCTCCAAGGAGATAGTTCTACATTGTTGCCTTATGTAATTAGGCCGTTCCAGTGTGGTCCCCATAGCCACTGTTCACCATCATCTACACAATCTCTCGTTTTCCTGCTTCATAACACAGCAGAGTGGGATTTAGCACAACTGCGTCGCACAGAACTACTAATTAACATACTCACCAGATCACACTCTTCATTGTAATTAAACATTTATGTGATGGCTCCCTACACTGTGTGATAATGGCCTGAACTGGGAACTGTCAAGGAAATTTAAAAAGTCGCTGCTTTAAAGAGGTCCTAGACTCATGAGGTGACAGAGGAGACAGCTCTTTGTAACACATGGGTGAAGGGGGGCAGGAAGATAGCAGACGTATCCCAAAGGGCTCTGGAAATGCACAGGGTGATTTTCGCCTGAATGGGCCAGGACTGAAACACAGACACATGAGAGAGATGTGGATAGAAATTGGGTGGCAAGTCGAGGCAACTTTTGGTTTAAGGTACCAAAAGGTCTCCAAAGTAGACCTGCATGTCGGGTAAGGAAGTTATTCCGGAGTGAGAGAGCGTACCATTTGCACGTTGATCAGTGCATTCTTTCCTTTTTTCTGAAACACTCTTCTTTTTCCTGCCTCTTGATTCCATCAGATAATTACGTCGATAGATTTTCAGAGGTGATTCTTCACTCGCCCCTCCCGCCAAATCCCCAGGACCTACTCTTATGATGAAAATGGATGAAGTGACAGCGTTCATTTATGCAGTCTATTAGTCAGTGAGTTCCTCGGAGATGTGTGTACCAGCCACATTAAGGGATAAAAAGAGGCTAAGATCTGTTTCTTGCCCAAAATGTAAGGTGTATACATTTTGTTCGGGGAGGCAGACTCTAAAAAGTACAATGTGAGAAATGAAGTACTAGAAACCTTCAGGACATTTTTGAGAAACACTGGAAGGAAGAACGAGAGAGGCACCAAGAAACCACGTGGAGAGTGCCTAAGAATCAGGCAGTGACCTGATATGCCTGGAGTGTATGTAGTTTCAAGGGAGAAAGTGGCAAGAGATAAGGCCAGAATGTGCAGGCAGCAAGTCTGGAAGGATCTTGGAGACTTGACTTTATCTCCTAGATGATGGTGATGCAGGGGCTCATGGGTGAGGCAGAGGCACAGGCATGGAAGAAATTCAACCAGGGCAGTGAGATAATTGCTAAACATAATTATCAAGCATAATTACTAAGTTAGAGAACAGAAAACCATGTGTAATATTCTATAGAAACCCTGTTCAAGAAAAACCTAATAAACCCAATGCAAACTAAAATTAAATACACAGACAGATTAATAATGCTTCACTTTAAGGAAAGATAGGTCCTTGAAATTGAGACCTTCCCTGGTGCAGTGTAATATGTGTTCCGTTTATAATAAATCATAATCTTTTTTCAGAAGTGCCTCCATTATCTGAACCAAGGACTACTTGCTTATTTGGGCCAACTGTGTAAATTTGACACAAATTGTGTAGCTGAAATGCATTGCTGGCCATGTCTAATATTTGAAGAAAAACAAAGATGGCATAGCTGTGTTCTCATAATATACCAGAATCTCACTTTAGCAGGGACCTTGGGATCATTGCTGATCATCAGACAGGTGGAAGAAAGCAGCAACTAAAAGACCTTGTGATGCTTGAACAACTAAATCTTCTTAGATTAAATCCAAAAGCCCATCATATTGTGAATTCTATGCCATGACAGAGTATTAACAAATACCAGGTTTACATTCAAATTATGATGACCTTGTGCTTTTTATTTAGAAAGTTTACAGAGTACTCGAAAGGAGTTTAGAGACTTGCATTTCTGAAGCGATTGCAGACTTATAGAATGCCATAAAAATCTTTTACATTTTCTTATTGGCTTTACAGTTGTAACTTGTGTTTACTCCTAATACACCCATACTCTTCTTTTAAGCTTTTATAGCTGAAGGCAAAATTTCTGTTAATCACCAATGAAATTCTAGAAAGCCGTACAAAAGGAAAGGTATGCAGTGACTTTCAAAACCATCCTTTGAAACAAAACATGGGTCAATGTTCATCCATTTGAATATAGATATCAAGAATTGTATGAAACTCTAATGTTTACCCTTTTTTTCTTACTATATGTTCGTGAAAAATGCTTCTATCATCATTCTTTGGATCGACCTAAAAAAAAAAAAAAGGTATAAAAAAGGGAGTTACTAGACTCACTTCTTCCTTCTCAGATTGCATCAGAATATGCTCTCCGAACTCAATTATTTCTCTTTAATGTGGAAGGCAGTCCAAGAACCTACTTTTCTTCTACTTTGTACAGCCCAGAAACGCTTTCTCCTCCTACAGTGATGACATGAAATATATTTTTGGTCTCTGTTAGTTGACATGCAAATGTACCCACTGTATCACAAGCAAAAACTCATTAAAAGCTGCTGGAATGCAATTGTGTTATCTCCCAGGAACGCAGAAAATAACATTAGTCATCACTCCAGTGCATTTCCATTTGCTAACAGTGAAATCACCCACCCCACCTCTGTTCCCCCAAGGTTTCCATAGAAAATTTTCATATTTTATTCTAGTTCTATCAGACAAAAGCTCTACGTGTCTATTTATTACTAGGACACTTTTTTTTTTAATTTAAAATGCAAAATGCTGCCACGTGATCTCATATACAACCCCGGGAACTTTTGTTCCCTAATATTTCCTAATATGTAGGTCTAACTTTGTAGATATTGCTAAAAGTTCCCTACCAAGTGTATGGAATTGTTGCTTAAATAACGAATATTTGGCAAAATTCGACAGAAGAGACAGGCTGATGTATAACAAAAGTGACATATAGCATCTAAAAATATACCCTTTCCCTAATATTGTACTCATTTTAGGAAAGTGCTTTCCTTGCGAAGAGATTCCCAATGGTTTTGGTTGTGTGGGTACTCTGCTAAGGTGCCATATAAGAGACATTTGGTAAGTCTTACCACATGTTCCCTACGTTTCATATTTCTACTTACTATCATCACCAACTCCTGAAGCTGGAAGCAATCTTATCTACTCCAGGGAAACTTTAGAAGGCAAAAATGAACAACTAAATGTGGGAGATAAGCTAATGTATTAATGTTTGCCTTAAAGGAAATTAAGTAGGATTTTGTGGGGAGAGATGCTTAAATTGAGATTTTGATGATGGAATGATTCAATGCAAAGATGATGTTTTGCCAGCTTGATTGAGGTATGATTGACCAAAAATATATATATAATAAAACCTTGGATTGCAAGTAATTTGTTCTGTGAGTGTTCTGCAAGACGAGCAAACATTTCTAATGAATTTTAACTTGATAAACGAGCGATGTCTTGCAATACGAGTAGTACGTGATGCCGAACGCCAAATGATCACAACTGAGCCAGTGGTTCCCCCCACCCCCCGCTCTCTCGCTGCGGGATTGTGGGTGATCATCTTCCATGCTCAGATGCTAGGTCTCAGGTCACAGTGTTTGGCAGAGATCAGTGATTTTTCAGAATGTTGGAAGGTGCCTACAACTGGCACTGATGTATTTTTTGTCACTTCACAGCACCTATGGACACATAGTCCTTTGCTTTTCCAGACAAAAGTAAGCTTAGAGATGCTTTGCTTCATTCTAGGTCAGGCTGCCTGCAGATAGAGACCCTTTCCTCTGCTGCCTTATCACCAGTTACATTAAATACAGCATATGACCAGAGTTTATTAATACTGTACTGTTGTCGACATCCATTCGTGATAGGGAAGTCGTCCTACACAATAGCCCTCTTCTCTCTTGTCTCCCTCACACCAGCCATGAAGGTTTTCAAAGGTAAGTGCAGGTCAATTTATTTTTATTTTATATCTTGTATTTTCTTTATTATTTTATTATTTAGTATTGTAATCATTTTTATATGAATATTTTGGGGTCATGGAACAAATCATCTGAGTTTCCATCATTTCTCATGGGGAAGTTTCACTTTGATATACAAGTGCTTTAAATTACAAGCATGTTTCTGGAACGGATGATGCTCACAAGCCAAGGTCTTACTATATATTTAAGTTTTACAATGTGATTTTCTAAAGTTTGCAACATGATTTAATATACATACACAGTTACCTGTGGTGTGTGTGTGGTAAGAACCCTTAAGATTAACTTTCTTAGCAAATTTCAAGTATGCAGTAGTTTTATTAACTAGTCACTCTACTGTACATTAGAACCCTAGAACTTATTCATCTTATAATTGGAAGTTCACACCCTTTGACCAATATCTCCACATTCTCTCCCCACCCAACCCCTGGGAACCACCAATCTCCTTTCTATTACTATGAGTTTGACTTTTTTAGATTCCACATATAAGTGAGATCTGTCTTTCTCTGTCTGACTTATTTCACAAAGCATAATGTCCTTCAGGTTCACCCATGTCGTCGCAAATAACACAATTTCCTTCTTTTTCATGGCTGAATAATCTTTCATCATCTTCAGCCATTTATCTGTCGATGGACTCAGCTTCTTTCTATATCTTGGCTATTGTGGAATAATGGTGCAATGAACATGACAGTGCAGGTATCTCCTCAAGATTTTGATTCCATTTCCTTTGAACATACACCCGGAAGTGAGATTATTGGGTCATAGTTGATCTTGAGAAAGATGCAGCCACGTGAAGATCTGGAGGGAAAACATCCCAGAGAGAAGAAACAGCAAGTGTGAGCACTAAGGTGCTCAACAACCATTTAATAAGTGAGGAATTATTTTTAATAACAGCAACATTTTAAACTATTTTCATATTGATGATCTGTCCATGCGTTCTTTTTTTTTTTGCAAGTTGTCTATGAAGGTCATCATACTTCATTAGAAAAGGTATTGTATACATTGAGAATATTAACCCTTTGCTGCTGGTATGGCAAAAGCTCTCCCATTTTCTTATTTGTCTCTTGACTCATTTTACTTTCTTTTTTCTTACAGAGTTTGTATTTTATGTTTAGCTCTGTTAACATTTTTAATGTTTTCTTTTCCTTTCATTATATGTTTAGAAATATCCTGTCTACCTAAAGATAGGTAGTGCTTAAGTCAGCAATATTTATTTGCACTTCATCTTTGGTTTAAGATTTTAGATTAAAGCATTCGATGCATTTTGCATTTATTTGACTTAGGAAACCATTTTAAAATTTTTTTTCAAAATGGCTAAACAGTAATCACAATGCATTTAATTGAATAATTAACATTTTTTCTGTTGATTTTAAATGCGACCTTATCACATATGTAATTACATATTCTTGAGGTTGAATCCACTCTGTGATGTGTCCCTTTTAGCTATTCCTCTATGCCAGTACAAAACTGTTTTCTTTTTTCAATCTTTATAATGCCATTATTATATGTTAAGGCTAGTGTTCCTCACTATCCTTTATCGAAATTATCTTAGTTATTATCACCTGTTGTTCCAAGAATATCTTTGAACCAATTTGCCAGTTTATTTTCAGATGGCATTTTGATGGAGACAAATTGAAAATTCTACATTACACTCATAGGACATATACATTTTAACTGAGGTTATTCCTAAGTACATTCTGTTATTTAGTACTGTAAATGTGCTCTCTCTTTTTCCCATGCTGAATCTCTAATTATTTCTAAAAAATATATATACAGTGAACTTGCTAGCTTTTTCTAGGTATATAAAAATGGAGTCTATAAAATAATTATTTCTATCTATTTATCATCATCATCATCTATCCATGTAACACATATATGTATGTATTTATTTTGTTTACTGGAACCAGAGTGCCTGCATTTGAATGCGGCTTCACTTACATGCTGTGCTTCACTAGACTAGTTACTTTACCTCTCTTTCTCTCCGCCCCTGTAAAATTGAGATACAGTTACCTACCTGGTAAAGTGGTTTTGAAGATTGAATGAGTTAGTTTATACAAGATGCTTAGAACAGTGCCTGGCACACAGTAAGCAGTATAAAGGGTTTGCGGTTGTCATTGCCATTCTTACTATTTTATTTGCTACAACTTCCAAAGAAAAGCTCAATAATGGTAGTGCAAGTTACCATCTTTGTTTTGTTTCTTACATCAGGGATAATGCCCCCTAGAGACTTTTTCCATATTTGATTCCTCTATATTTTTATATTATAAAGTATTTTAAGGAACAGTGTAGACATTTTGGCATTTTATACTTTTTTGTATACGTTAAGTAATTGTTTAATTTTTATTTATTTTTGAGAGACAGAGACATAGTGCAAGTGGAGGAGGGGCAGAGAGAGAGGGAGACACAGAATCGGAAGCAGGCTTCAGGCTCTGAGCTGTCAGCACAGAGCCCAGTGTGAGGCTTGAACTCACGAACCGTGAGATCATGACCTGAGCCGAAACCAAGAGTCGGATGCTCAACTGACTGAGCCACCCAGGTGCCCCTATACTTTAACTTTTTGATATCTATCTCTAAAAAGTAAGAGTTTTCTATATACCACAATATTATTAAGACAGCTAACAAGTAATAGTCATTCCTTAATGTCTTCTAATATCCAGTTCATAGTTAAATTTATCTGAAATCTTTTTTACAGCTGGTTTGTTGAAAAATACATCTCTTCAAGGACAACACATTGCATTTGATTCTTATGTCTCTCCAGACTGAATCTGGAGTGCTTCTATCTTTCTTTTCATGGCATTGGAAAAAATGTCCCACCTTCTGGATTTGCCTGATCATTTAATCATGGTGTCATTTACCATGTTCCTATATGTTCTATAAACTGGTAGTTCAATCTAAAGCTTTGATGAAATTCCACTTATAAATAGTTTGAGGAAGAGGACTCTCCATTGCATAATGAATTATTTATGGTCCTTTGGGAAGTAGATGTTAAGGAAGAATTAGAAGTGCAAAAGATTTATGGAGGAAAGATAGAGGGGAGAGAGGCCTCCCTTATCCTATCTCTGTCACTTACCCTAACCTTCTAGATCTTGTGTTTCTCATCTGTGAATTAGTAATAAGATTGTTTATCTCATAGTGTCGCTTCAAAAATTAAATTAGATAATGGATACATATTCAATAAAAGTTACCATCTCTAAAAATCAAATTTCATATATTTTCTTTACTTAAAATTATTATTTACCCCTCCCATACATATATCCCCTGCTCGAGATGCACTAATAGAACTGCTGCTAATCTATTAGCTCATTTATTTACTATGTTTAAGGCACAATTCAAGTGATTTTATGCCTTGTTTATTTACTCTGCAAATCATTATTGAGCACCTATTTTGGGCCAGGCACTGTTCTGGACATTAGGGATACAACAGACTAAACTCTCTCTGCTCTCATGTAGCTTACATTCTACTGAGGAGAGGCCAGCAATAAGCAAACATAAAAATAAACAAGCTAAATATATACTATGGAGGTAATGGCATAGGAATAAATACAACGGAAGAGATAATGCAGAAAGTTTGGGGTTGAGGAGAGCTGAAGGGATGCTGTTCTAAATAAGAAGTCAAGACCTTACTGAAAAAGTGATATTTGAGGAAACAAAACTAGAAAGGTGAAGGAAAAAGTCATGTGGACGTTTGAGGCAATACATGAATAAACAAGTGCAGAGGTCTTGAGGCAGGACTGTGCTCCCTGTACTGAAAGAACTAGGAGGGGGTTACATGGGCTTAGAGAAGAGCACAGAAGGGACACAATAGTAGAGTAGGAGACACAGCAGTAGAGGTAGTAGAGTGCAGATCATATAGAAAGTGCTTTGAGTGATCTAGAAAGCCGTTGCTGGTTTGGGGCGAAGGAATGATGTATTTTATTGTATTTTTTAAGTTTATTTATTTTGAGAGAGAGAGAGAGAGAGCAGGGGAAGGGCAGACAGAGAAGGAGAGAGAGAATCCCAAGCAGGCTCCATGCTGTCCACACAGAGTCCGACGCAAGACTCGATCTCACAAACCATGAGATCAGGACCTGAGCTGAAATCAAGAGTTGAATGCTTAACCAACGGAGCCACCCAGGCACCCCTAGGAGTATTTTTAAAAGATCATTCTGAAGCCTGTGGGCAGAATAAACTGTAGACAGGTAGGAGTGGTGGCAAATTCGTCGATTAAGAGTCTACTCCAATAACCCAAGTGAGAGATGATGATGGATTGGGCTAGAGGTTGTACTAGTAAAGACGGCGGGAAGTAGCCGAGTTCTGAAAGTATTTTGAAGGAGAGCCTGAAGAATGTGCTGATTAATTGGATTTGGGGTATGATAAAAGGAAATGAGTCAAGCATAATAATAATAATAATATTAATAATAGTAATAGTAATAGATAATGCATGTTGCACTTATTCTGCATGCAACAGTACTGAAGTTTTTTGTAGATATTAACTCATTTAGTTCTCAGCAAAGATGAGGAAACAGTTTCTGGCACATGTAGTACTCAGTATTTACTGACTGGGGCATAGAGAGGACAAGTAACTTGCCAATGCTCTGCGGCTAGTAAGTAGTAGACCCAGAGCTCAAACACAGACAGTGTGGCCTTGTAGCCATGATTTTAACTACTGCACCATGGCCGCATGGTTCCAAAGCATTTGTTTGGACTCACTGGAAGAGGGGAAGACAGGAACTACAAATGTGGGAGTCAATAATGTACTGGGGCAGAAGGAAATCCCCTAAAGACTGAGTATACATAGGGAAGATAAGAGGCCTAAGACTGAACAGCAGGAGCCTCCACCATTGGCAGTTCTGGGAGCTAAGGAGGAATCAACAAGAGACTACTGAGGAAAATCCCAAGAGGTTAGAGAAAAACCAAGAGAGTGTGTCCTGAAAGGCAAGTGAAGAATATATTTCAAAGTCACGTGGGTGATCAACGAGGTCAAATGATGCTGATACATCAAGGAAGCTGAGATCTGTGAATTGAACAGTAGATTTAGCAACCTTGAAAAGAGCAGTTTCCATCGAGTGGGAAGTGAGTTCTAAAAGAGAAATGGAAGATAAGAATTGGAGACAGGGAGTATAGAAAGCTCTTTCCAGGAACCCTTCTGTTAGAGATGCAAGAGAAAAGGTACAGTGGTTTCAATAGAGGGTTTTTTGGCTGTTTGTTTTTCCCTTTAAGACAGAAGAAATGCATCTTTGCTGATGGGAATGATCCATTAAAGCAGAATAAAGTTGATGATGTAGTAGACAATGAGGATAATTTTTAGTCTCAAGTCCCTGGATATATCGGAGGGGCTGGGATCTAATGTATGCAAGCACAGAGAACTTGCTTAGAACTGTGGTTCTCATAAGTAGCCGTACTTCTCCATGCTTCCATTTTGGAAATGTTATGATGTCATGTTTTACTTTCTAGATGGTCATGCCTTAGCATTTACATATTGAAATACATTTTTAAAATAAATTCCATTTAAAAAGATATCCTTTATTTTATGTTGAATGCATTATATTGATTTTTTTGAAATTATGTATATAAGTAGTTTATGAATTTTATTTCAGAGGAATAAGGAGAGCCACCCTAGATCAATTAAATCAGGCTCTCTGGGCCTGAGGCAATAGCATAGGTATTTTTTTAATGGTCCCAAGGTAGATTCTAATATGCAGCCAAGATCCTCTAACTCACAACAAACATCAGAGACAGATAATATTGTTGTTGTTGTCGTGGTGGTGGTGGTGGTGATACATATAGGAAAACCAGAGTTCGAAGTGGTTAGGTAGCTTGTCCAAAGTACAACTGGTAAATTATAGAGCCTGGGAGTGAGTCCAGGCAGTCTGACTCCAGAACCCAGTATTATACTCCATGTCACTGATTTTGCTGTTCCCAGAACTCAAAAAGTACTTTTATGCCTCTGTGCCCTTACACATGCTCTTTCATTTGCTTGGATTCCCTTACATTTCTTTTTTTCTGTACCTGTCCAGGTCCTTTTATTTTTAACATTTAGAATTGTATTATGTTGATATGTATTTCTCCATATCAACATATTCTGTATCTGTCTATTTCTCGGGCTGTAGAGTCAGGGATATTTGGGTTTGAATTCTGACTCTGTCACTTCCTAGCTATGTGACCTTGGGAGGTGACTTAGCCTTTCTAAACTTCAGTTTGTTCAGCTTTGAAGTGGGGACAACAATAATATTTAATATACTCTAGAGTAGAGAAATTTGGAGCCAGAGAACTGATAGGCTATCAAGTAAAGTCTCAGTTTGAATGTAGCAATGGCTTTTGTTTATGCTTCAGAAAGAGCTTACATCCAAGCATGAGTCATTCAAGATCACTTGGAAAACAAGACGAGCCAAGATTGAGTGAAACTTTAGTCCCTCTAAACCATGGTATATGACTCCACCACCACCCAAACCCCAATTAATCTCAAGGAAGAAAATTAGGAGGGATGTTTACAAGGCTCTAAGGTCAATTGCTATTCACTGAGATAGAAGTCATGCTATCTAAAATCCTGAGAAAAAAAGCACAGGAGCTAATCCAAGCCAAAGGGACTGAACCGAGTGCTCAGTCTTCTGTATCCTTCCAGTATATGATTATATTTAGAAGCCATGTATTTCCTTTTTTTTCCCTCCTACTGGCTCAGGATTGATTGATTCATTGATTGTAGTGTTAAGTTTTTATTTAAATTCCAGTTGGTTGGGGCACCTGGGTGGCTTGGTTGATTAGGCGTCCGACTTCGGCTCAGGTCATGATCTCACAGTCCGTGAGTTTGAGTCCCGCGTCGGGCTGTGTGCTGACAGCTCAGAGCCTGGAGCCTGCTTCAGATTCTGTGTCTCCCTCTCTCTCTGCCCCTCCCCTGTTCATGCTCTGTCTCTCTCTCTGTCTCAAAAATAAATAAACGTTAGAAAAAATAAATTCCAGTTGGTTAACATACAGTATAACGTTAGTTTCAGGAGTAGAATTGAGTGATTCATCACTTACATGCAATACCCAGTGCTCATCCCAAAAAGTGCCCTCCTTAATCCTCCACCCATTTAGCCCATCCCCCACCTACTTCCCTTCCAGCAACCCCCAGTTTGTTGTCTAAAGTTAAGAGTCACTTTTATGGTTTGCCTCTGTCTTTTATCATTTGTTTTGCTCATTTGTTTTGTTTCTTGAATTCCATATATGAGCGAAATACTATTTTCCTTTCTTTGTTTTTTCAAGTGGGCCAGCAAGTGACTTAAGATGACCAGACCAAACTTGACCTTGGTAGAAAACATATTGGACTGGGCTCCCATGCTGCATCTGCCACTAACCGTGTGATCTCAAAGATAGTATTTGCCTTTTATGAGTTTCATTTGTCTCCTTTGTAAAATGAAGAGATTCCATTAGATAATCTCTCAATTACCATATTTTATAATTTTACAATGGCCTAAAATGCTAAGTTTTCATGTGACTGGTAAGATCATAGCATCTTGGGGTTAAACCAGAACCCCTCCTGTATTTAAAGGTACTCTCAGAAAGGGCAAGCCCTCTCTCAGGAATGCATTTTATTTCTGTACACCCCTCGCAACAGTCAGAATGCCTCAGAATAATAATACCTGCAAATTGCTTAGTGCTTTGCCACGTACAAGAATTCATTTGCTATTTATGGAAACCCTGTGACAAAGATAGTGCAGGTATAATCATACACATTTTGTGGAGGAGCACAGTAAAGCTCAGAGAGGAGCAAGACACTTGTTCAAGGTAACAGAGTTGGAAAAAAAAAAAAGAAAGAAAGAAACGAAAGACAAATCCAGGTTTTGTAATGATTGGTCTTCCCTGAAGAAATTCCCCTATGTCAGCCCTGGACCTTTGTTTCTTTAAAAATAATTGCAATGCTGGATGCTTTGAAGGGATGCTAGACCATGGTCTGGGATCCATGAGAAAAAAGGATGATGGTATTTGCATAAGCTCAGCAGTCTGAGTTGCCTGTGGCCACTGAGAAAGCAGAAGTGATGCTGAGAGGCACAAGGAAAAGTCTGCTCCAACCCATTTGCTCTTTCCCCTCTGCAGGGTGTCAGAAGACCCAAAAGTTCCCACCTGGGGAAGATTTTGCCCCTGGGGACACTGTCAGTATCTGGAGACATTTTTGTGTCGTTATAACTGGGGGGGGGGGGGGCGGGGTGCTGATATTAACAGACAGAGGCCTGGGTTGTTGCTAACTATGTTACATCGCACGCTTTAACCCCCGACAACTAAGAATTATCTGGCCCTAAATGTCAGTAGTGCTGAGAATGGAAACCCTGGTGGAGGCTGAACCTTCCCGGACTTACCTTACGCTGCAGTACGATGGTAGGACAGATGGCCCTGGGGCTTATGGGACACACAGAAATCTGAGTGGGGAAACTGAGGACACTGGTCTGAGGTTAAAGGCCAAGAGAGTCAGAAGGCAACCTGCCTAAGGAGCATTAAGCAGAATCCTCTCTCTTATATTTCTGCCAGGGAAAGAGAGCGTGCCAAAACCTGTTACAATAGTGGCCGATAAGAAGCTGCTGCTAGGGAAAAAAATGTAACATATGTAATAAGGGCACACCTTAAAAACAAAAGGAAGCCCCAGAAATATAGCTGTTACCAAGTTCTCTTCTCTTGTGGCATCTTCAAGCTCTCTAAGCTCTTCCTCCCCAGAGAAAACTTAATGGCATCTGCCTTAGAGTTCCCTGTCCCTTCTCTCTTTAACTCTTGCCTGTTTGTTTCTTCCTCCCCCTCTAAGAACATAGAATTGGTGCTAGCCATGTTAGGCCTCCAAAGTGAAGTGAGTGTTAATGTCCCTCATCACTTATCTACCCTCATGGCTCCTGGAAGCTGAGGGACCAGCCATGTTCTTGTGGTGGTGGGCAAGTGCCATGGCCGACCTAGAATGAAGCAGGAAGCCAACTGGGAAGTCTGCCCACTAGACCCTGGCCTGAGCTGGAGGATACAGTCACACTAACTGTAGGGTCAAACTCACTTGGCTACATGGGAAAACTGGTGTCAAATCTTAACTATTGGTGAAGAAATCAGAGTCCTCCATGATGTACAAAATGTATTCTAAATGGATGATTACCTAAAAGAGGCAGGGTTAGTCATCTGCTAAATGATTCACCAAAAATAACACTGAGACTTAGACATAAATACTTTTTTTGGTAAATCCTTGGGAAGGCTAATACATTAAACCCTGCCAGTCATTTATATACCTACATATGACTGGCTTTATCGGCTCAACAGGAAAGCACATTGGATTTGCTTTTTGTCACTAAAGTCATGTTTTGATAGAATTGATTTAAGAGCTGTTGGTGACAAGGAAAGATAACTAGTGGTCATATGACTTAGAGGTCTAAGACTGTAATTATGGTAGCAAAATGGAATTGTCGGACAAGCTAGGCTTCTGGCTTCTGGTGAATCAGGAAGTCAAAAGGCAGACGGCCTGCTGGGCCATGTGCCTACTGTCTCTGCTGGCCTGACCCAGGTGGGACAATCAGTCTGGCCATAGGATAATTGACTATTCCAGGAAAAAAGCAAAAATAATGTGACTAAAATAAATAATGTTATAGTCCTGAGGTCATCTCCATTCCTCCCTTATAGAAATGGCAACCAAGGACCATTTTAAAGACAATGAGACAATTTATCTGTTAAAATAAAAATTCCAACCCCACCTTCACTCCAGAAACAGAGAAACAAAAAAATAAAGGGCCTAACAAACTAAGCAATACATAACAGACAAGAAAGACCTTTTGCAGGCTAACGTATTAAGCTCTTTGTGCCATTCAGATAGTTCCAAATGACTGATTTTGGCACATTTCCCCCATTACACTGATTCTGCTTTTTGTCAGAATGGCCACTTATTTTAAGAAAATGAGGGTACTGGGCACACAGGGTGTGCTAGACCAAATCATAGAGGCTGCAAAGATCGGTGATAATTCAAATGTGGTTCATGTTACCTTTACATGGGTTTACTATGGAGTCTGTTAAGGGGCAAAGCATAAGACTTACAAAAAGCCAGGCCTGCAAGTCAGTGGCCTAGGAACTCTGGTGAATTCCTGTTTCTCACAAGAGCGTACTTGAGCGTGGTGGTCATGGCAGCCATGACATAAGGAATCAGACAGAGTTTGATTCTTCATTTCTTACAGGCCGCCAAGACCACCATGCCATCTAGACTGTCATGTCAACTGCTTTTTATAGTGATTAAGCTTTTGGCTGGCAGGCATAGAGAGAGGAACACTTCAGCGTTCAGGGGGTCTATGCAATTAACTATGTATGGAAGTTCTTATTGAGTCCATTACAGACTCATTTGTTTTGTTACTTTTGGTGCCAGAAGGCCTACTCAACAGTTCAGCGTGCCTGCCCTGGCCATAGGCTACTACAGTGAATAGCAGAAGAAAGCCCACAGGCACCACCTCTTGAATAATTCAATAATAGCCAGAGTTTCCTGAGCACTGACTATGAGCCAGGCACTGTGCGCATCACTTTAAAGGTATGAGCGCATTTAATCCTCACTCTACCCAAAGTCCAACTCCCTTAGTGCCTGGGTCTGCCTGGAGTTGGGGCATGTGCCAGCAGAATGGTCAGTTAATAATTCTGTCTGACTAGGCATGAACTTGTCTTGAAGTTGGGACAGTTCATTAGAGAGCCATGAGGTTAAGACAGCAGCACCAAAGGGTCACCTGCAGGGTAGCCCTTACTTTCTACCCTCCCATCAGGTGGTCCTTCAAGGGCCAAACCTTGGAAATTATAAAACCATTTAGGAAAGAAGGTGGACTTCTAAGAGGAGCACAGTAAATATTTGCTGAATATTGGAATAGATAGTACACTTGCCTTCATTTTATCTGGAATACTTTCCCTCTCCAACTATACTTCATTGAGAGTTGCCTGGGTATACGTATTCAATATGCAGAGAAAGCTCATAATTTCATTAATCACCTCCCCTGACTGTTTTCATTGCCTAATGCTAGGAATCCTTGCTCTTAAGACGTGGTTATCAACTGAGGACAAATTTGCCGCCCCCAGGACATTTTTTTTTTAACGTTTATTTATTTTTGGGACAGAGAGAGACAGAGCATGAACGGGGGAGGGTCAGAGAGAGAGGGAGACACAGAATCGGAAGCAGGCTCCAGGCTCCGAGCTGTCAGCACAGAGCCCGATGCGGGGCTGGAACTCACGGACCGTGAGATCATGACCTGAGCCGAAGTAGGTCGCCCAACCGACTGAGCCACCCAGGCGCCCCGCCGCCCCCAGGACATTTTTGATCGCAGCACTGGGCACGGGAAGGGACTTTGCCACTGGTACCTAACGAACAGAAGCCATGAATGATGCCGAACTTCTTATAATGCAGACGACAGCTCCCCACAACAAAGAATTATTAGGCCAGAATTTCAGTAGTGCCAAGGTTGAGAAACTCTGCTGTAGACTTTGAACGGCTTCTCAATCATGGAGAGTCCTTCGTCTCACTTATACAGCGTTATAGTTTCACAGTTCAGAACTATGGATGTTTACCCGGCGTGCCTAGTGATTCTGACGCAGGGTTCCCTGAAACAAACTTTGGGAAACACTGCGCTAGGTTTCTAGTTTTCATGTTTGCTCGCCTAGGATACATATGTGGGTTCCCCTGCTTAGAGAGCTCTGATCTATTCCGTAATGATCTAGCCTGTAACTGCCCAACTCATTTTATTGCATATTGTAAAGCTCATCAGAAAGAGATGAAATCTCCCACATTTTCAAAAAAAATTGTATTACCTATTAATGTAATGAATAGGATATTGCAAACAAGCTGTGCTGTCTTCCTAAGACAATGGGTGTGTTTTTACCGGTGACAATATAGTGTTTGAATACACTAGGCTGATACTGTTTCCCAGCGTTAGATAGGCAAGCATCGTTTCGCACTTAGGAGACCATATGTCAAGGACAGATCGTTAGCTCTCATGACAAAATGGAAATGGCGTGTTATCTGTTGAGCATTAAAAGTGATGAGCACTACAGGGGGTTTCTGATGAAATGAGGAGTCCTTGAATAATTTTGAACATTGTTCACTCATTGTTTCTTCTCTCTCTCTCCCTCCCTCCCTCCTGGTCTTTTCCCACATCTAGCTGAAAAACCTATGCTTTCATTTTCCATTAAATTCAGGCTGCTTAAGAAGTTCACACTGCATTCTCAGTACTAATGGATATATAATTGTGGTGCAAGGGAAGACAAGGGGTAAACAGGCCTTACAGCGATTTGTCCTTTCTGACTGCTAAGAGTTCTCTGGGCTATGCCCAGCCTGAATTAAAATCAGATGCTGCCATGGGAATCAAAAGGAAGTGAAACAAAAACAGTTTCCTGACATACCTACCAGTACGCATCACAGTAGAAAGAGACCTGCCTTGAAATCAGACAAACCTAGGGGCCCCTGAGTAGCTCACAGTCAGTTGAGCGTCTGACTTGGGCTCAGTTCATGATCTCACAGTTCGTGAGTTCGAGCCCTCCGTTGGGCTCTGTGCTGACAGTGAAGAGCCTGCTTGGGATCCTCTCTCCTTCCCTCTCTCTCTGCCTCTCCCGCCACTCATGCACACGCTCTCTTGCTCACTCTCTCTCTCTCAAAAATAAATAAACATTAAAAACAATAAAAACAGGGGTGCCTGGGTGGCTTAGTCGGTTAAGCATCTGACTTTAGCTCAGGTCATGATCTCATGGTTCGTGGGTTCAAGCCCCGCATCTGACTCTGTGCTGACAGCTCAGAGCCTGGAGCCTGCTTCGCATTCTGTGTCTCCCTCTGTCTCTGCCCCTACCTCACTCATGCTCTGTCTCTCTGTGTCTCTCTCTCAAAAATAAATAAATTGTAAAAAAGAAAAAAGAAATCAAACTTTGGTTACAATACTGGACCTCCATTAATTATCTGAGAAGTCTGGAGCAGAAAACCTCAGAGAGCCCCAGTTTTCATATCTGTACTACCATAACAATCTACTTCCTAGGCTTATTGTAAAGGTTAGATAATGCACCATATGTGAAATCCCTAGCACATAATAAGTGCATGCACATTGTAGCTACAAAATAAAATTTATTAATTTATTCTCAACCAAATTATCTTCACTTAGACTCTAACCCATAAGTTTAAAATATATTTCCATAGACTGTCCTTTTCTTCTTTAAGACTTCATGACTTACTTAGTATTACTATTATTATTTCACTATCATTTTTATTATTTTAATTTATCAGCTCATAATTCTCTGGAGAAGTGTTGACCAGAAACTACACAATCCTGACATTTCAGAAAGAATAGCTGTGGGGTGAGCTACTCATTTACAAAGGTCATTGCATCACACAAGAAGAGTAAATTGCTATATTCAACTGGAATTTTTCTTTTTTGGGTAGTGGAACATAAATAAAACATCGAATTTAAATTGTTGAGCAAAAGAAGTCAAACACAAAAGCATACCTTCTGTATGATTCCATTCGTGTAAAATGTAAAAACAGGCAAAATGAATATAAGCTGTTAGAAGTCAGGAAAATGGTAATCCTGGGTGGAGGGTGAGGGGAGGTTAATGAGTGATATTCAATTCTTGATTATGGTGCCGGTAACACAGGGTGCAATCAGTTTGTGAAAATTAATCAAGATAATGCTCATCGTGTGTTAACTTTTCTGTATGTATGTTATATTGAATATCAAGTTAAAAACCTGATTGTGGCAAGAAAGTAATATGCATTCTTTTTAGAAGCATTTGAAAAAATATAGACAAAGAACTAAAAATCACCTATAGCTCTACCACCCAAATATAGCCAGTGCTAACATTTTATTTTATTTTATTATTTTGTTATCTTGTTTTTAAACAAAACGACAGTCATGCTGGAACTTTGGAACTACTTTGTTCCATATGTGGAACTTTGTGTCTACTTTGGGTAATTTACATTATTTTTTGATAACTTCCCCATGCCATGAAATATTCTTTGAAAATATGGTTTATAATAACTGCATAGAATTTGATTATATGAATATGACTTATCTTATTTGACCAGTCTCATCTGCATGGCATTTAGATTGTTGCCATGTTTTGGGGCTTATAGATAATGCTATTATTAGCAATATCATGCATAAATCTTTGTGCATAGCTGATTATCTCCTTATAATAAGTTGCCATACGTGAAATTACTAAATCAAGCTCTTGAAAAATATTACCAGTTGCTATCTAAAAAGATTCTGTGAGGGGCGCCTGGGTGGTGCAGTCGGTTAAGCGTCCGACTTCAGCCAGGTCACGATCTCGCGGTCCGTGAGTTCGAGCCCCCGCGTCAGGCTCTGGGCTGATGGCTCAGAGCCTGGAGCCTGTTTCCGATTCTGTGTCTCCCTCTCTCTCTGCTCCTCCCCCGTTCATGCTCTGTCTCTCTCTGTCCCAAAAATAAATTAACGTTGAAAAAAAAATTTTTTAAAGATTCTGTGAACCTATACTCTCAATGGCAGTAGTCAAAAGTACCACTGTCTCTGCATCATTATCATTGCAAGCTAATAGAGTTGATATTAACACTTTACTGTGAGCCAGTCACTATACATGTTTTTTTCTCATTTATTACTCACAATAAGTCAATGAGGCAGGGACTCTTGTCCTTATTTACAGATGTGGAGGCTGAAGGCTCAGCAAACAACTTTCTCAGCAAGCAGTTAACAGACCTTCAGCCTTTTTCATTACAGAGCGCAAGATTTTCACTCCCACACCCCTACATTCACTTTGTGTTGGTGTTTTAAAAATTGTCATTTTGGTGGACAAAATACGGCAATATGTTTTTATTTGTACCTTTGACTATTAGTAGGCTTTCTTTTTTCTTTCAATGGTCAGCGATTCTTTTCACTTCCTCTCTTGTCAATAGCCTTGTCATGAGCTTTAATTTCTAGTGGCTTGTCGATCTTTTTTCAGTGATTTTTAAAAATGTATAAGAACGACATATACATATGGCAAAAATGGCAAACAGTACGAAATTAGTCTCTATCCCCAAACAGAACTCTATCCTCACCGTGAAATGAAATGGGGTCACGAATGTCAAGGGGTTTTAAGATGGAGCCAGGAGGCCATTCAGGAGATGGCCTTATTCGCATCCTACTGGTGGGACCATGAACTTTTGAACTGGTCCAAAGCGCAAATCTTCCGAGGTCTCAGCCCAAACACCTGCAACTTGCTACAGTAACAGACTGTGCTTAGTGACAGCCTTAGCAACCAATTATATTCGGTCCAGATTAGCTTTTTGCCTCCAACACCAATCAAAAATTCTTTGTAAACAACATATACAAGCATTCCCTTTTTGCCTGAAAAACCCCTGACTTTTGCTCCCTAGTGGGACGCTATTTGGGTTTCTATCCAAATCTTTGTACCCCGCATTGCAGTCCTTTGATCCCAAATAAATGCTCTTGCTTAGTTATTGCCTCCTGATGATTTTAGGTTGACATGGACCATCTAAATTTTACAATTACCAACAGTTTACTGTGTACCCTTGCAGAAACTTTCCATGCTCATACTTCACACACACACACACACACACACACACACACACACTTTTTTTTTATACCTCTATTAGTTTTCTAGGGCTGTCGTAACAAAATACTACAGAGTAAGTGGCATAAAATATAAACCTTTATTTTCTCACATTTCTGGGAGCTGGAAGTTCAGATCAAAGTGCTAACTGGGTTGGTTTCTTCTGAGGCCTCACTCCTTGGCATGTAGATTACCACCTTCTGACTATAAGTTCCCATGCCCTTCTCTCTGTGTGCTGTCTGTAACCTAATCTCTTGTTATAAGGACAATAATCATATTTGATTAGGACCCACCCAAATGACCTCATTTTACTTTAATTGCCCCTTTAAAGATACTGTCTCCAAATACAGTCATATTCTCAGGTACTGGGGGGTTAGAACTTCAACATATGAACTTTGAGGGGACACAATTTAGCCCATACCAAAGGGAAAATACTAGGTACAGTATAGCATCTTGATTCTTAAACTTAATTCAGTTCGAGATCAACCCACCTTAGCACACGAAGATCTACTGTATTAATTTAAATGGAGGCATTATACATCTTGCATGTATAATGGAAATCAGTTAGCCAGTTTGCCATAGATGGATGCTTGGGTGATATCTGTGTATTTGAGGTCATAAATAATGCCACTGTGAACATCACTGTAGGTATATCTTTCTGTACATCTGTGAATATATCTGAGTATAACTTTAAAAGCAGAATAATTTTTGGGGTGCCTGGGTGCCTCAGTTGGTTAGGCATCTGACTCTTGGCTTAGGCTCAGGTCACGATCTCACGGTTCATGGGCTTGAGCCCTATGTCGGGCTCTGCACTGATGGCATGGAACCTGCTTGGGATTCTGTCTCCCTCTCCCTCTGCTCCTCTCCCACTTGATCTCTCTCTGAAAATAAAAAATTGAACATTTAAAACAAATAAAAGTAGAACCATTTGATAAAAGATTATATTCACTTAAAGTTTGGATGGAACTTGCCAAATTATCTATTATACCAAAAATGAAACAGAAGTCCTAATTTCTCACACCCTTGACAATACTGGATGTTTGAAACTTTTATATTTGATATTTGATAGGTAGAATATGACATCTTATTAGATTGAAATTAATTTCATATGTTTATAACTATTAGAATCTCTTTATTAAATGTTTTGTATGTCATCCTAAGATATTTTCTATTATGGTCTTTTCATTTGCTTATTTTATTTTTAAGAGCTCTTTATATATATTAAGGAAATTGGCCATTTGTCATATGTGTTGCATGGGTGTTTTGTAGTTTGTCTTTTATTTTTTTATTGCATATTTTTGTGAACAGAAATTTAAATACACAATGTGTAGTGTGTGTGTCTGTGTATACACATACATACTATTTATTTATTTATTTATTTATTTATTTATTTATTTATAATATGAAATTTATTGTCAAATTGGTTTCCTCACAACACCCAGTGCTCATCCCAACAGGTGCCCTCCTCAATACCCATCACCAACCCTCCCTGCCCTCCAAGCCCCCCCATAAACCCTGTTTGTTCTCAGTTTTTCAGAGTCTCTTATGTTTTGGCTCCCTCCCTCTCTAACCTTTTTTTTTTTTTCCTTCCCCTCTCCCATGGTCTTCTGTTAAGTTTCTCAGGATCCACACAAGAGTGAAAACATATGGTATCTGTCTTTCTCTGTATGACTTACTTCACTTTGCATAACACTCTCCAGTTCCATCCACATTGCTACAAAAGGCCATATTTCATTCTTTCTCATTGCCACATCGTATTCCATTGTGTATATAAACCACAATTTCTTTATCCATTCATCAGTTGATGGACATTTAGGCTCTTTCCATAATTTGGCTATTGTTGAAAGCACTGCCATAAACTTTGGGGTGCAAGTGCCCCTCTGCATCAGCAGTCCTGTATCCCCTGGGTAAATTCCTAGCAGTGCTTTTGCTGGGTCATAGGGTAGATCTATTTTTAATATTTTGAGGAACCTCCACACTGTTTTCCAGAGTGGCTGCACCAGTCTGCATTCCCACCAACAGTGCAAGAGGGTTCCTGTTTCTCCATATCCTCGCCAGCATCTGTTTTTTCCTGATTTGTTCATTTTAGCCCCTCTGGTGTGAGGTGGTATCTGAGTGTGGTTTTGATTTCATACATACTTTTTATATAGAACCAGTTGCTCGCACTGCCAGCACACCACTGCCCAAGAACCTTTGGGCCATTGCAGTGTGGATTTTATCCATTGTGAGGCGGGAGGGCACTGAGGGGATTTTCAGAAGAGGAAACAACAGGACGTAACTTGTGATTTAGTGGAATCTAACAGGGTCACTGCAGCTTTCATACTGAGAAGAGACTATAGGATGGAGGTATACAGGCCAGTTAGGAGGCTACCGGCAATGATTCAAGAAATAGATGCTGATGGTTAGGACCAGGGTGGTAGGAGGGAAGATAGTGAGAAATTGTCAGATTCTGGGTATGTGTTGAAGTTAGAATCCACAGGGCTGCTGGATTAAATGTATATTTTGAAGTTAGGAGCGAAATCAGGGATGACTCTAAGGGTTGGGGCCTGAGCAACAAAATAAGTGGTGTTGCCATTTGCTGAGACAGGGCGGACTATGGGAGGAAGTTTGGAGGAGATTTCAGAAGCTGTTTTGCATCCCTGTATTTTAAGATCACCACCTCCAAGTGCTGATGTGAAGTATTCGGATATAAAAGTGTGCAGCTCAATTCACATTTTCGGATATAAATCTGTGAGGCATCAGCATATAGATATCTAAAATCATGTGACTGGAGAGGCGCCTGGGTGGGTCTGTCGGTTAAGCGTCTGACTCTGGCTCAGGTCATGATCTCACTGTTCGTGAGTTCGAGCTCCACATTGGGCTCTGTTGACAGCTCAGAGCCCGGAGCCTGCTTCTGATTCTGTGTCTCCCTCTCTCTCTGCCCCTCCCCCACTCATACTCTGTCTCTAACTCTCTCAAAAATAAATAAACGTTAACAATTTTTTTTAATTAAAAAAATAAGATCATGCCACCATGTGAGTAAAAGTAGACAGACTAGCAAAATCCTAGAAGGACTGAAATCTGGTATATTCCAATATTTAGAGGTCAAAATATGAGGAAGAACAAGCAAAGG
This sequence comes from Herpailurus yagouaroundi, assembly GCF_014898765.1. Lineage (NCBI taxonomy): Eukaryota > Metazoa > Chordata > Mammalia > Carnivora > Felidae > Herpailurus > Herpailurus yagouaroundi. The sequence goes on from NW_024420501.1 coordinate 4,845,465, forward strand.
AGAATGGCGAAAATTGGCTAAACATATAGAGAAAACAAAATGACTGTGATTTCCTAGAAGTCAAATAAGGACAGTACTTCAGAATCAGAAGTGATCAGCTGTGTCAAATCCTGCTGATGGGTCAAAGAAGATGAAGTCAGAAGCGATCCCTGGATTTAGCGATGTGAACGTCATTTGGCAATCTAGGGTAAGAGCAGCTTCAGTGGAGTGCTGGGGTAAAAAGCTTATATGAATAGTTCCAGAAAAAAGAAGAGGAGATAAATTTCAGATAAGGAATGTAGAGAGCTGCTTCAAGGAGCTTTGCTATGAAGGGAAAGATAAAATGGGGCAGTAGTTGAAGAGTAAAATGGGGTAAAGAGAGCTTTTTTACACTGAGAGCAATATTGAAATGTTTATATGCTGAAGGCAATGGTCTACGAGGTGGAGAGGGCTTGAAGATGCAGAGGAGAGAGGGGAAATTGCTCCAGTGGGCAAAAAAAGTTGGAACCTAGTGCACAAGTGGGGGAGGATTGGGACATAAGAGCATGAACGGTCAACCATAGCAACAAGAAAGAAAGTGAAATACATGACCGCAGGTACAGGTAGGTGTGTAGATGAAGAGGTGGGAGCTTTGGGAAATTCTAATTGCTTATATATTTTGCAGAGTGTGAGCAAAAGCTAGGAGGTGTTACAAGTTTGAGGGAAGAAGGGAAAGTATGAAATGGTCCTTTAGGAGAGTGGGAAAGAACAAAACTAGGGGGATAAATACGGATGCTGATTTCCAGTGGTGAATTCTGAATTCCAAGGGTGAATGCCCAGGCTGCTGTAACAAAATCCCATAGACTAGGTGGCTTAACCAACATTTTTTTAAATATAATTTATTGTCAAATTGGTTTCCATACAACATCCAGTGCTCATCCCAACAAGTGCCCTCTGGCTTAACCTACATTTATTTCTCACAGTTTTGGAGGCTGGGAAGTCTGAGATCAGGGTGCCAGCACAGTTATGTTCTGTTGACAGCTCTTTCCCTGGCTTGCAGATGTCACCTTTTTGCTGTATCTTCACGTGGCAGAGAAAGAGAGAGCTAGCTCTCCAGTCTCTTCTTATAAAGACACTCATCCAGGGCGCCGGGTGGCTCAGTTGGTTAAGCGTCTGACTTTGGCTCAGGTCATGATCTCACAGTTTGTGGGTTCGAGTCCCTCATCGGGCTCTGTTCTGACAGCTCACAGCCTGTAGCCTGCTTTGGATTCTGTGTCTCCCTCTCTCTGCCCCTCCCCAGCTCATGTACGTGCGTGCACGTGTGCTCTCTCTCTCTCTCAAAATAAATAAACATTGAAAAAAATTTTTAAAGACACTCATCCCGTCATGAAAACCCCACCTTCAGGTCCCTATCGAAACCTAATAACTTTCTAAGGTCCTACCCCCCCTAATACCAACACATTGAAAGTCAGGACTTCAACATATGAATGGGGGGGGGGCACATTCAGTCTATAACAGATGTTTTTCAAGCAACTCCTATCAATATGTCCCAAATTAAAATACAACTACCCTTCACCTGTATTTCTATTCCTTACTAAGTGGTAACTAACATTTACTGAGCCAGGCACTGTGCTAAACCCTTTATCATCATCATCTTATTCAGTCTTCACCGTAACCCTATTTGTTGGCTATAACTTCTTTCCACGTTTTGCAGATGAGGAAACTGAGGCTAGGAGATATATTTTTTATGAGTTTACAAAACTATTAAATGGCAAAACCATTATTCAAATCCAACTCTGTCTATCTCCAGGGCCATAGTTTTTAACTACATAGAGAGCCTTATGGGACATTGTAAAGACTGTGGATTTTCCTTAGCATGAGATGTATATTTTAAACCACAATACATCTCAGTTGTTCAAGGGAGAATTCAAGAAGTGGCAGGTAGAATAATGACCCCCTGCAGATGCCTAGGTCTTAATCCCTGTAATCCATCAATATGTTACATTACAAGGCAAAGAGGAATTGAGGTTCATATAGAATGAAGATTGCTAATCAGCAGATAGGGAGATTATCTGGGTCAGCCCAATGTAATCAAAAGGATCCTTAAAAGTGAAAAAACTGAGGAAGAATAAAAGAGATGCAGAGAGGTACTAGTGTGAGAGGCCTTGGTCCAAAATTGCTGGCATTGAAAATGGAGAAATGGGGCCATAGGACAAAGGAATGTGGGTGGCCTTTAGAAGGTGGAAAAGCCAAAGAAATGGATTCTGTCCTTGAGCCTCCAAAAGGAATGCAGCCTTGTATACCTTGATTTTAGACATCCGTTTAGGACTTCTGAACTTCAGAATTTTAAGATAATAAATTTCTGTTATTTTAAGACACTCAGTTTGTGGTAATTTGTTACAGCAGCAATAGGAAACCAATACAATTCTAGAAAGGATTTAAGCTTCTCACTCAGTTAATATCTTCAGACAGGGTATTCCTTTCTATCTTCATTTTTATTTAATCCAGCACATCATTATTTTTCAACTGGATATTTGCAGTATTATCTTTGATGGTTTTCTTGCCTTTCTCATACAAGCCATCATCCACATTTGTGCAACATAACTCATCATTCTAAAATGCCCAAAATTACACTGTGAAGCATATTCAATTAGAAGGGATCGAGCCTTGGATCGAGCCATGGAAATGGAGGAAGAAATCATTTCTTTCTTATTTCTGTGTATGATTCGTTTTGTTTGTCTTGTTTAAGCCATTTGTTTCTCTTGAACTTCCCCTCATTATTGTTTCCAGACGGATAGTTTATTTTGTTTAGAAACACAGCGGTACAGAGCACAGGAAGGTGGATGGTCATCCCATTTGGCAGTCATGTGGGTACATCTCTAGTTCTTGTTCTGTCTTGACACAAGGCCGTGGCAGCGCAAGTGGGAGATTAGTTTTCATACTCCCCGTTAAGAAACTATTAATAAGCAGCTGCTGGTGCCTACTTGGAAGTAAAACTGCATTCGATAGCCTTTGGAAGCTTTTTACACTAGTTGGGAAAGTGCAGTGAAGGAACAATGATTATTCTCTTGTTATTTCAAAACACAGGCAGAGGCAAAGAAACATTTACCCCAACTGATTCCTAGGTTCTAGTGTTCTATATTTGAATTGTTCATTTGTCATTATAGAATGAAGACTAGAATTCTAAATTCAAAGGGTGAATTCTATCTTTAATCCTCATTGCAGGTATGGCCTCAAAACAAGCTACTATACCCGGCAGATTTCAGTTTGCTCATGTAGAAAAATGAAAGTAGAAAGGAAATTAATTTGAGTCAGGTGCTGGCTACACACATACATACACTCTCTCATCTAATCTCCAGGAAAAAGCAAAGGCATTTTAGCTCACAGATTTGTCTTTTCACTCTTCTATCTAAAAGCCAAAAGCATCGTGATATCTTATAGGCTGAAATATAAACTCTGGATAACTGTGGACCTTAGTTATAATTCTTGGAGGCAGTATCCATTTCTCCCAAAGGACATCAAAAAACCTGGTTTCTAGTAACTAGTGTGTGACTCTGGGCAAACCATGTACTCCCTCTAGGCCTCAGTTTTTTTCCCCTCCATAAAATAAGAAGATTGGATTATTTCTACAATCCTTTCCCTTTGCTAATCTATGCCAGGAGTTGGCAATCATTTTCTGCAAAGGGCGAGATAGCAACTAGATTTTGCAGGGCACGATTTCCCTGTCACAACTATTCAACTCTGCCTTTACAACACAAAAACAGCTGTAGACAATATGTAAATGAACAGGCGTGACTGCATTCCAATAAAACTCTTTTTACAAAACAGATGACGGCTTGGTTTTGGCCCAGGGGACTTAGTCTGCTGACCCCTGGTCTATGCAGCAATAAAGGATTTTGTGTCAACTCTTCCCTTTCCTGTTTGAACCAATATATCAAGAACTATATCTGACACATGCCTAAAGACGTGTCTCTAGTGAGGCAGTTTATTTATGTGCTTCAGTTTTTCTAAAATTTGGATAAAGCTGAGAATTTAGAGAAACATGGGCCAGGTTTTGGCTGCAGTTTATTAAGAACAGCACTGACTTACATCAACGTGATAGAAACAGCGAGAATCTTAAATGAATTAAAGTTATGTAACAATTATTATAGGTATGAAATGTTATTCTTGTCTCTTTGTTCCACTTTTAATGTATCTTATATGAATTAATTGTATATGCACTCATACCAATGCAGCTAATTTATTGACATGCATCAAAATGTACTTTGGATTACTTTTTAAGTTATCCGAAACATTGCTTTATGGGGGCGCCTGGGTGGCTCAGTTGGTGAAGCGTCAGAGTCTTGATCTTGGCTTAAGTCATGATCTCATGGTCCATGAGATCAAGCCTCACCTTGGGCTCTGCACTGGCCCTGTGAAACCTGCTTAGGATTCTTTGTCTTCCTCTCTGTCCGCCCCTCCCTTGCACGCACGCTCTCTCTCTCTCAAAATAAATAAATAAACATTAAAACAACATTGCTTTTTTGAAATGCACAATGAGACTAATTGCCTACAAGACAATATTTTGCCAACTATGGCAGGGAGAGGGGTATGAAAGGTTCTCATGAATTTCTGCAGAGAGTAGATGGCCAGACAGCCTGTTAGATATATTTGATTAGATTCCACAACTGAAAAGTAGAGGAAGTGAAAACTGGAAGGTGTCCTGGAAATCACTGTCAAGCTCAGCATTGGAACTAAGAGTTCACATTGTGTCTGTGTACTGTTAGCTTTCCATATGGATGACCTGGCCAGCTCTGCCAATGGACCTTTCTTTCCTTTTTGGGGGGTGGGGGTGGACAGAGAGGGTTGTTTAATTCTTAGTGCCTAAGATGAGTCTGATACCAGTGTGTTACCAAAGCTATTCATCACAGTAAGAAGTTCTTCTGAAAGCAAGAGGAAGTTCTTTGGGCACACTGATAAATTTCCCCAAAGCAAGTTTGCAGTGTGGGCTTCTAAATCAGCAAGTTTGATGTTTGTGTGTTCTCTTTATTTTATATTCTCATTATTTCTTTCTGCTCAGCAATGCCTTCAACTTCACTTGTTCAGGGATTTCAGTCATAGACAATATTCAGAGGGCATGGGCAGATGGTGAATTCACCGGGGAGTTGCTGCAATTCTCTGATTCATTCCATCAGTCTAGAATTATACAGAAACAATCCCAGTATAAGCTTAAGCATATTCTGCCTCGAAGAAAGACAGAAACAACAAAATGATTAAAAAATAAATTTGAGTAGCCCTCCGTTTTCCCGGTAGAATACTTCTAATTAGATTTTGGCTGAACTCTGCCAGTTCCTCACCCCTGATAGCATTTTTCAATTCTATATTGCATTTTTATCAGTGTCATTTTGGTTGTAATGACATTTCTCATGATTCTTTTGATCTGATCAGCCTTTCACGAATTTTAGAAATAAATATGTATTTATTGTATAAGCTTTAGCTTTTTCAGGTGCTTACTTTTGACCTGATCCACTTCTGTTATTTTGCAAATTAGAAACAAAATTTATCATGATACAAAAAGATGTACACATAAGTGTAAATATATGTGTGTGTGTGTGTGTGTTTATATCTGTATTCAATCTTCTGTTTCCGTAGATCTGTGTCAATTCCTGTGGTTTTCAGTGAAGTGCGGTTTTGGTCCCTATGGCGCAATTGGCAACGTTTGAACATATTTTTGATTGTCGCAATCTGGGGGATGAGGGAATGGGTAGGGAGAGTGGAAAGTCCTCCTGGCATTTAATGGCTAGAAGCCAGAAATGCTACAACAATTCTGCAGTGCACAGGTCAGCTTTCCCACCTGCACCCAGGAAAGGGAATCACCCTGCCCAATTTGTCAATAATGCCAAGGTTGAGAAATTCTGGTCTTATTTTAAAGCATGTAGAGATGTCTGCATGCAATTCAAGCAATTCTATATGAAGTCACAGATCTTTGACATACCATGGATCTTTATGGTGCATATAGGAAGGGCTCACGGGAAAGCTCTAGAAACTTTTTTCTAATGATATAGAATGAATTCTTGTACTAAGAACATTATAAAATGGGAAATCTTGCAATGCACACAAATTAACCTATTTATCTTGGAAAATGACCCAGAAGCTTTGGTTAAGAATATATATTTATCTTTGTAGTTACCTTTATAGTTTTATCTGCCTGGGGCCCTTTTTTCTATGAATTTCCCTCCCCTCCCCTGCCCTATCCCTTTATCTCCTCTATCCGAGTAATAGAGGAGCTGCCATTTTAATTCAGGGTGAGCCTGGTTCCCGAAAATTTGGGGGAGAGCATCTACACACACTCTTTGTCTCTTTGTCTCTCTCTCTGGCTGTGGCCGTTAAACTGGTAACATGCACCAGAGATTTCTATAGCTGTACTTCCGATGATAGGAGTTGAAAAAGCATTGGAGGCCTAGAGGGAGACAGAGACAAAGAGAAGGAGAGAGTGCTTAATGAATTTTGCCACGCATTATGAATATATTCTCTACCGTGGCACTTTTCAAGAAGAGGAAATAAAGAGTAAAGTTGCTTTTTGAATATTTCAGATGATAGACTGTTGGTGTTTTTGAATGAGACATCCTGTGGAAATAGTCTTTAATGAGGCCAAGACTTCTTAAGTCATACATTTATGTATGTGCACGCGTAAGCACACACAGCTACACACACTTTTACACAGATAAGGTCATACCATGTGTCCTATTTTGTTTCTTACTCTTCCACTCATCAATGTATTGTGGATCCCTTTTCATGCCCATCCCATGAATGGGATTCATTCATGCCCATGTTCAGTTGGTCAACGTTTAGGTTGATTCTTACCAAATGGGCCCTATTAAAAACAGTGCTGCAGGAATCATGCTTGTGCAATACACCTTTATGTATTTTCTTTTTTGCTGTCATGTTAGAAGGTATTAATCGAAGATCTACAGAGCTGAAGAATATTTAATTAAAAAAAATTTTAGGCACATAACTAATTGTACTTCCAAAAAGGCAGAAATAAATTGCTCTCTCACCGTCACTACCCCTGATACGCCCACATCCTTTCCTGACTGTGGGTTTCCTTGTGTTCTCTCATCTTTGTTAATATTTTTCTTCATGATCAACCTAAAGAAGGGAAATATTTTAATTTACATTTTGGATAACTAGTGAAGGTGAGCATCTTGTCATTTTTAATAATCATTTTTTGTTCTTATTTTTCAGTTGACTTTTCATGTTCCTTGCCTATTTTTAAATAATGTTGCTCATCTTTTCAGTTTTGATTTATACTAGCTCTGTGAATATTAAGGAAATTAGTCTGTTAAATGTATTACAAATACTTCCTCCCAGATTGTCTTTTAACTTTCATTATGGTATTTTTAGCTAAAAAGAAGCTATACATTTTTATATGATCATACTTACCAAATTTTTGTGGCTTCTACGTACCAGTGAGGCTTAGAAAGTTGTCTCCCACATCAAGATCACAAAAAGCATTTATAAATATCTTTTTTCTACAGTGGTTTGATTTTTAACATTTAAATATTGGATCTATCCAGAATTTATCTGAGGGCTTTGGAGTGATGTAGTAAGCAAGCTTAGCAGCTAGTGCTTAGGGTCTATGATAAGAAAGATTTGTATCTGGGACACCTGGGTGGCTCAGTGGATTAAGCGTCTGACTTCAGCTCAGGTCATGATCTCCCGGTTGGGTTCGTGGTTCATGGGTTCGAGCCCCACATTAGGCTCTGTGCTGACAGTTCAGAGCCTGAAGCTTGCTACAGATTCTATGTCTTCCTCTCTCTCTGCCCCTCCCCTGCTCTCTCTCTCTCTCTCTCATTCTCAAAAATAAATAAACATTAAAAAAATTAAAAATAGAAAAGAAAGACTTATATCTGGCCTCTACCACCTAATAGCCGAGTAACCTTGAGAAAATCACTTAACCTCTTTTTTTTTTAATATATGAAATTTATTATCAAATTGGTTTCCATACAACACCCAGTGCTCATCCCAAAAGGTGCCCTCCTCAATACCCATCACCCACCCTCCCCTCCCTCCCACCCCCCATCAACCCTTAGTTTGTTCTCAGTTCTCAACAGTCTCTTATGCTTTGGCTCTCTCCCACTCTAGCCTCTTTTTTTTTTTTTCCTTCCCCTCCCCCATGGGTTTCTGTTATGTTTCTCAGGATCCACATAAGAGTGAAACCATATGGTATCTGTCTTTCTCTGTATGGCTTATTTCACTTAGCATCACACTCTCCAGTTCCATCCACGTTGCTACAAAAGGCCATATTTCATTTTTTCTCATTGCCACGTAGTATTCCATTGTGTATATAAACCACAATTTCTTTATCCATTCATCAGTTGATGGACATTTAGGCTCTTTCCATAATTTGGCTATTGTTGAGAGTGCTGCTATAAACATTGGGGTACAAGTGCCCCTATGCATCAGTACTCCTGTATCCCTTGGGTAAATTCCTAGCAGTGCTATTGCTGGTCATAGGGTAGGTCTATTTTTAATTTTCTGAGGAACCTCCACACTGCTTTCCAGAGTGGCTGCACCAATTTGCATTCCCACCAACAGGGCAGGAGGGTTCCCGTTTCTCCACATCCTCTCCAGCATCTAGAGTCTCCTGATTTGTTCATTTTGGCCACTCTGACTGGCGTGAGGTGGTATCTGAATGTGGTTTTGATTTGTATTTCCCTGATAAGGAGCGACGCTGAACATCTTTTCATGTGCCTGTTGGCCATCCGGATGTCTTCTTTAGAGAAGTGTCTATTCACGTTTTCTGCCCATTTCTTCACTGGGTTATTTGTTTTTCGGGTGTGGAGTTTGGTGAGCTCTTTATAGATTTTGGATATTAGCCCTTTGTCCGATATGTCATTTGCAAATATCTTTTCCCATTCCGTTGGTTGCCTTTTAGTTTTGTTGGTTGTTTCCTTTGCTGTGCAGAAGCTTTTTATCTTCATAAGGTCCCAGTAATTCACTTTTGCTTTTAATTCCCTTGCCTTTGGGGATGTGTCGAGTAATCATCAAGACAGCATGGTATTGGCACAAAAACAGACACATAGACCAATGGAATAGAATAGAAACCCCAGAACTAGACCCACAAACGTATGGCCAACTCACCTTTGACAGAGCAGGAAAGAACATCCAATGGAAAAAAGACAGTCTCTTTAACAAATGGTGCTGGGAGAACTGGACAGCATCACTTAACCTCTTAAAGTCTGTTTCTTCATCTGTAAAAAGGGAGGGAACATACTCCCTGACTCATAAGCATGTGGTGAAAATGAAAGAATTCATTCAAAGAATTCAGAACAAAACTTGGTACATAGTAAGTACATAATTAATATTAGCTGGACTTAGTCTAATTACTGTTGCTATTCTCAGGAGATAATCCATTTCCCCCAAATGATTTATTGATTAGTCCATCTTTTCCCCAAAGATTTAAAATGCTGCTTGTATTATATTCCTAATTATGGTATATGATTATATATATATATATATATATATATATATATATATAGTCTAAGTGCTCTATTTTATTGCATCGTTCTGTCTATATATTTCCATTGCATAAGTGCCTCATACTTTCAAAATAATTTTATAATAGTAAGCATTCTGCTCCTGTTCCTGGCATTAATTTTGACATTTTAAATTTTTTATGATTAAACATGGAGCTTTTAATTTGACTCATATATTTAATTTGTTAAGAGAGCACAATGAATGCTAAATGCCTTCCAAAAAGCCAGAACAACTTGCGCTTGCAATATTATTCATGAATGTGCCCACTCCTACACCCTTCCTAACAGCAAGTCTCTTCATAGTCTTCCCTTTTGGTAATACGTTTTTGTTGTTGTTAGGCATCTGAAGGGTGAAAAATATCTTATTTTAATCAGCATTTTATGATACAGGGAGAACTGATATCTTTAAATTACTGCCTTTTCTATGTTCCTCTACTTTTATTCAGGTCTTTTCCTTTTCATTTCCCTCAGTAAAGTCTTGTATGGTAGCTTTACTCATTTAGTCCTTTTGCATTGCTTGTTAAATTTATTCCTTGATATTTTATTTTCATTTTATTTTTGACTACTTATGTAAATGGGTCTTTCCCATTACATTTTAATTTGGTTTTGGTTGGTATAAATAGAAGATACAATCAGTGTATATTAATTTTGCATTTATCTTCATGTCAAATATGTGAAATTTGACTTTTTTCTCTTATCTAAATGCATAATCTAGCACTTTTAAAACAACTTTATATAATAGTGGTGAAACCAGCATCTTAATTTTGTTCCTGGAATTAAATTTAGTCTCCCTCAATTTTTTTTTACAATAAAATACAAGGCTTTTAATTTGGGTCATACATTATACTTTTATGGAAGCATTCATGTTTTAATGAAGGTTTAATTTTATGCATTCCTTTATTGGCATCTACAGGATATCCATATTTTTTCCTCTTTTTGACTTATTAATATGATAAATCATATTTATGCAATTCCTATGAGATTCCTGTTACTGAACTTTGCATTCCTAGAATGCCTCCCACTTCATCATTATGTATTATTCTGTTGATCTGCTGTTGGATTATATTAGCAAATATTTCATTTGAGATGTTTGCATCAATACTTGTAAATGGATATTTTTCATTAGTTTTCTTCTCATTTGCTATCTTCATCAGGTTCATGTTGGGTATTAGTATTACACAGACACATAAAAAGAGGCTCAACATTACTCATCACCAGGGAAATACAAATCAAAACCACAATGAGATACTACCTCACACCTGTCAGAATGTCTAAAATTAACAACACAAGAAACAACAGGTGTTGGGGAGGATGTGGAGAAAGGGGAACTCTCTTACACTGTTGGTGGGACTGCAGACTGTTTTAACCACTCTGGAAAATGGTATGGAGGTTCCTCAAAAAATTAAACATAGAACTAGCCTATGACCCAGCAATTGCACTACTAGGTATTTACTGAAAGGATAAAAAAACGGTGATTCAAAGGGGCATGTGCACCCCAATGTTTATAGCAATGCTATCAACAATAGCCAAAGTATGGAAAGAGCCCAAATGTCCATCGACTGATGAATGGATGAAGAAGGTGTGGTATATGTATACAATGGAATATTACTCAGCTATCAAAAAGAATGAAATCTTGCCATTTGCAATGACATGGATGGAGCTAGAATGTATTATGATATGTGAAATAAGTCAGTCAGAGAAAGACAAATACCATATGATTTCACTCATATGTGGAGTTTAAGAAACAAAACATGAACATATGGGAAGGGCGGGGGGAGAGAAGAGAGGGAAACAAACCACCCGAGACTTAATGATAGAGAACAAACTATGGGTTGATGGAGGGAGATGGGTAGGTGGGTGATGGGCATTAAGGAGGACACTTGTTGTGATGAGCACTGGGTGTTGTATTTAAATGATAAATCATTGAATTCTACTCCTGAAACCAATATTAATCTGTATGCTAACTAACTGGAATTTAAATAAAAATTTGAAGGAAAAAAATGTCACGAGTCTGTTATATACCCTTGACAATAAGGAAAAAACAAACAAACAAAAGAAGATAATTAAAAAGTTAAACAATAGGTGGGAAATGGGGCCAAATAAAATAATTAAGGTACACAGAGGGTAACATGTTATTTCCTTCCTCTCTAGATAGATAGATAGATGCATAATATAGATGCATATATATAAAATGCATAGATGTTATAGGGTGTTAAAAATCGAAATTCAACAAAGTAAATTTGAAGATCTAATTGGTTTTATGAAACAGTGAATCGGGCAGCACCCCATCTAACAAGTAGAAAATGGGAGATTCTTATAGAAAGGTGGAGCAAGAAAGTTATTAGCAAAAGAGAAGTATTGTTTCAGGCGAGGTTGCTTTCCTTTAGGGGGAAGAGCAGGGGGTCTCACCATGAAGATTACTTCATCGTCCTTTGGGGGATGAAGAGGACCAAGGTGGCAGAATCGTTGGTGCCCATCAGAAAATTCCTGACTACAGGGACTACATTTCTGAGGAAGGCTGAAACTGCAATTAGATTATTTAGTAAGCCCTGGTGGGGACGTAGGCTAAGCAATGCCATTTTGGGCCTGTGGTTTTCTTTTCAAGAAGGGATATGCATTCTAAAAGAGTGATCTCTGTCGCCAGAGAGAGAAATGGATTTAAAATCTGGCCCTGCTACTTTTTCTTTGTTTTGCCATTTATAAAATGGGCCTAATAGTACGATTAATCAAACAAGCCTCTTCAGAAGACATCATAAAATAATAAAGGTAAAACAGCACATGCCTTCCAAAGGCACTGAATAAATGAAAGTGGTATTTTCAACTTTTCAAAATATGGAAAATATTACCTGTGAAACCATCTGGCTCTGACCATTTGAGGAAGAAGGACATGTAGTTCTTTGATATCTTTACCAATTTCTCTCAGAAATGGATTAATGATCATTAGTTCATTTCTACCTCTTGTCTGTTAGAATCATTTAGAGAATTTACATGTTTCAAGAAAATATCCATTCCAATCAGGTTTCAGAAAACATTAGAACTGTACAGTATATCCTCTTACAATTATTTTAATGATGTCCGTACCAGAAGTTAGTTTAGCGTTTTCTTTCCTAATATTTTCTCTCTTTTCTTCTTAAATATGACAACTAGCTGTTAATTGATTTTTTCTTCTCATATCTTCAATCTTTTTAAAAATTTTTTAAAGTGTATTTATTTTGAGAGAGAGAGAGAGAGAGCACAAGTGGGGCAGGGGGAGAGAAAGAATTGCAAGCAGGCTCCACACCCCCAGCACAGAGACAGACATGGGGCCCGAACCCATGAACCAGGAAATCATGACCTGAGCTGAAATCAAGAGTCGGACACTCGACCGACTGAGCCACCGAGACACCTCTCATATCTTCAATCTTATTTAGTAGCTCCATCATCTAGTTAATTACATAAAATGATAAAGTGAACACTCATGTACCTACGTACTTACGTACCATTCACCTTTGAAAAATCTATATTTGAAAACAACTATATTTCACTCAGGCTTCCCTTTACTTTTTCAAAAAATGAAACATTAAAGATAGAATGAATCTCTGTACCTGTCCTTTATTTGCTTCTTGTTCCACACTGCCTAGTAGGGTCCTGAGTTTGGCGTCTTCACATCCCACACTTGGTAGTTAATTCTATTCACCAAACATCTGCAGCTCTTAGGACTCTGAGCAAATAACAGGATGACGCTTCCCAGCCCCCTTGTGGTTGGATGGGGCCACGTGATTACTTCTAGCCAATAAACTATGATTTGAGCTGCTGTGTTATTTTGAGGCCACATCATTTAATTGTTCATCTGAGACTCTCAGACACTCCTTATCTTTCATGGCAAACTACAGTTTGCCAGATTGTGGGTGTTTTATCTCCCTGAGCCCCAGAATAATGATGATGTGGAGGAGAGCCCTTTGGCAACCCTCAACTGATATGCAGCAAGAGTGAGAAATAACCCTTTGGTGCTTGAAACTTCTGAGATTATTTTGTTGTCTTTGCTGTTTTTACCAAACGCCACTCAGCCCATCCTAATACATCCATAAGCAACACACAGTATATTTTCTATGGTTTAAACCTCCACATCTATGCTGTCAAACTTTTTATGCCCTCTCACTACTTGCCTTTTCCTTTTTTTTTTAAACAGTAGGCTTTTTAAAGTGTATTTATTTATTTTGAGGGGGGATGGGGCAGAGAGAGAGAGAGAGAGAGAGAGAGAATGAGAATTCCAAGCAGGCTCCACACCATCAGCACAGAGACCGATGTGGGGCTTGAACTCACAAGCCATGAGATCATGACCTGAGCCGAAACCAAGAGGTGGATGCTCAACCGACTGAGCCACCCAGGAGCCCCAATTGCCTTTTACATCTAATGTTATGTTCTTGGGATTAATGCAAGTGATATGTGCATCTATAGTTCTTTCAACATAATTACTGTTCCACTGTCCGAGGGAACCACCATGTATTTAACCGTTCTTCTATTAATAGAAATGTGTGTTCTCTCCAGTTTTACATTGTTAATAAATAACAATACCAGATTATTGCACATCTCATTCAATACTATGAAAATTTTAAATGAATGTGATTATTAGATTTTTGGGTGCTATGAAAATTTTAAAGGAACGCGATTATTATGTTATTGGGTGCATGCATCTTTAACATTATTAGATCGTGTCCAAAACCTCTCCTCTACTATTATAGAAATTTATACTCCTGCCAACACTTGGTATCATCAGACTCTCGTTTTTGTTAGTCTTATTCATAGTATTAATTTGCATGTGCCTGATTTCTAGTGTAATAAAGCACCATTATGTATGCTTAGTTTTCATACACAAGTGACATTTACCTACACATCTACTTTGTCCTTTTTCCCTTGGGTTGTTTTAACTGAAATTTGGGAGTACCTTTGTTAGTCATATGCACTGTAAGTACCTTCTCTGAGTCTGTTGCTTGTCCTTTCATTTTGTTTATAATTTGTTTTGTTCTACACAACTTTTTAAGAAGTATTTTTAAAGGGATAGAGAGAGAGCAAACCCTGGAGGGTTAGAGAGAGAGGGAGACACAGAATCTGAAGCAGACTCCAGGCTCGGAGCTATCAGCACAAAGCCCGACACGGGGCTCGAACTCAGGAATGGTGAGATCATGACCTGAGCTGAAGTCAGATGCTTAACCGACTGAGCCACCAGGGCACCCCTATTCTATGCAACTTTTTTCAACTTCAGTGCTTTCGAGCACTGTGTCTCAACCTATTCATTTACCATTTGACCTTATATTTCACAGCTTTAAGATATAATTCACATGCCATACGATTCACCCATTCAATGTGTAAAATTCAGTGGTTTCCAGTATATTCACACTTATGTGCCACCATCACTACAGCCAATTTTGGAACGTTTTCATTGCCTTGAAAAGTATATGTCATATATATGGAAAAGTTGATTAGTAATTGCTCATGGCTGGTGAGATGAGGATTTGGATGATCAGCCATAAGCAATTTACTAATCAACTTTCTGTCACCATAGATTTCCCTGTTCTGGACATCACATATGAAGGAAATCATATATGTCATATTTTGTGACTGGTTTCCTCCAGTGTGCATATTTTCAAGGTCCATCCATGTTGTAGCATGGTTCGAACTTCTGTATGCCTTTTTAAAGAGACCCTTCCCCAATAAACACATAATGCCCGTCACTTTTGTTTACTTCATCCAATTATATAATTTGATTTTTACATGTAGGTCTTTAATCTGTTCGGACTTGATATTTGTGTATGATTTGAGGTAGGGTATTCTTTCTTTCCATGTGAACAGCCAATTGTACTGGCACCATTTAAAATGCCCCATCATTTCCCCTTGGATTTATAGTACAACATCTATTACATATCAAGGTTCCATACATTTTGTGTTTGTTTCTAGCATCCATACTGTGATACTTTGGTCTATTTGTCTGTAGTTCCGTGTAACGTACTGTCAGGTGCTATACCTTCAGTTTCATAATAATTCTTGCTCTCTAATACAGAAAGCCCTTTACAATATTTTTTAAAATTGTCTTACTTATTCTGGGCACTTTGCAGTTGCATTTTTCCATTTAATTTTTAAGATAAGCTTCTCAAATTCCATGAAAAATTTCTTATTGTAATTTTGATTAGGGTTGCATTGAATTTAGACATTAATGGAGAACTTGAATATTTATTATGAGTCTTTCCAGCCATATGCATGGTATATATTTCTTTTTTTTTAATTTACTTTATTATTTCAAGTAACATTTTATAGGTTTCTCCACCAAGAACTTGAATACTTTCTATTAATTTTTCCTAGGTATCTTATAGTTACTTTTAAATCATATGCAAATAGTATTCTTAAAAAATATATGTTGTCTAATCATTAGTGTTGTGTAAGAATGTGATTTATTTTTTTCTTGTATTTTTCTTGTCTCTAAATTTTTCATTAGAATGTCTCTATTAGGGGACGCCTGGGTGGCTTAGTCGGTTGAGCAGCTGACTCTGACTCAAGTCATGATCTCACAGTTCGTGGGTTTGAGCCCCGCGTCAGGCTCTGTGCTTCTGATTCCATCTCTCCCTCTCTCTCTGCCCCTCCCCCTCTTGCATTCTGCCTCTCTCTCAAAAGTAGACATTTTAAAAAAATCAGTTCTTTTTTTAAAGTATTTTTTTTCTTTCAAGATTTTATTTAAATTCAAGTTAGTTAACATATAGTGTAGTCTTGGTTTCAGGAGTAGAACCCAGTGATTCATCTCTTACATATAACACCCAGGGCTCATCCCAACAAATGCCCTCTTTAATGCTCCTTGCCCATTTAGCCCATCCCCCACCCACCTCCCTTCCAGAAACCCTCAGTTTGTTCTCTGTATTTAAGAGTCTCTTATGGTTTGCCTCCCTCTCTGTTTTTATCTTATTTTATTTTTCCTTCCCTTCCCCTATGTTCATCTGTTTTGTTTCTTAAACTCCACATATGAGTGAAATCATATAATATTTGTCTTTCTCTGGCTGACTTATTTTGCTAATATAATACATTCTAGTTCCATCCACATCGTGGCAAATGGCAAGATTTTATTGTTTTTGACGGCTGATATATATATATATATATATATATATATATGTGTGTGTGTGTGTATACACATTCATCAGTCAACTTCTTTATCCGTTCATCAGTCAATGGACATTTGGGCTCTTTCCATAATTTGGCTATTGTGGATAATGCTGCTATAAACACTAGGGCGCTAGGGTGCCCCTTCAAATCAATATTTGTGTATCCTTTGGATAAATTTGGGTAAATACCTAGTATTGCAATTGCTGAGTCCTAGGGTAGCTCTAACTTTTTGAGGAACCTCCACACTGTTTTCCAGAGCGGCTGCACCAGCTTGCATTCCCACCAACAGTGCAAGAGGGTTTCCCTCTCTCCACATCCTCGCCAACATCTGTTGTTTCCCAAGTTCTTAATTTTAGCCATTCTGACAGGCGTGAGGTGGTGTCTCATCCTCCTTAGTTCTAATGGTTTTATAGCATAGGTTTCCTTGGGTTTTTCCTATAAACAATCATAGTATTTGGGAATACTGAACTTCTGTCTGTCTCCCTCTCTTTCTTTCCAGATTCTTACATATTTTGGTTCTTTTTGTCATCTTACAGTTCTGGTTATGACTTCCTGTGCAGTGGTCTATATAAAGTGACAGTACATGCCCTTTCCTTATGCTTGGCTTTAAACATTTCATCATTAAGGATGATGTTTGCTGAAGGTTCTTGGAAGTTATGCTTCATCATATTAAGAAGATTGCCATCTATTCCTAGTTTTCTCAGTATTTTTAAAAATCTAGAATTGGTGTTGAAATTTACAAAATGCGTTATCTCTACTTAATCAGATGATTCTGTGATTACTCTCCTTTAACATATTAACATGATGAGTTATGTTAAATAGTTTACTCAATTTAAACCATGGCTACATTCCTGAGTAAAGCCTTCTAATGGTATAATATAACACACAGACATGCACACAAACTCACATAAAATTTATATGATTATATATACACATTTTTGCATGCACATATATTTTACTGAATTTGATTGGCTTATAATATATTCAGTGTTTTTCTGTCTATAATCAAATGAAATTGACCGAAACTATTTTGGTTGGGTTTTTTTTTTTTTTTTTTTTTTTTTTTTTTTTTTTGAGAGAGAGAGAGAGAGAGAGAGAGCGAGCACACACATGCATGCGCAAGTTGGGGAGGGACAGAGGGAGAGGAAGAGAGAGAATCTCAAACAGGCTCCACACCCAGCATGAAGCCTGAGGATGCTCTATCTCATGACCGTGAGATCATGACCTGAGCCAAAATAGAGAGTAAGACACTTAACTGCCTCAACCACCCAAGAGCCTGAAATTGACCTAAAGTTTTAATTTTCTTGTACTAGTTTTATCTTCACCAAGATTTGGTGAACATTCTTTCATATAAGATTCTTTAGACCAGTTTATAAAGGATGGAAAGACAGAGATTATATGATTCTTGAATATTTGGAAATGAATGCTTTTAAAGTTACAAATACTTTGGTTTGGGGGAGGAGATAGTTTTTTTTTAACTACTTATTCAATTCTTATTGTCCTGTCCCCTTCAAGGTCCTTCTAGCTGGACTAAGAATTAAATTGATACAAGACAGATTAACATGAGAAAATAAAATTTAATAGAGTACATATGGGGAACCCACATAGACATGGAAATTCCAAACACAATTAAACAAAATGAGGAGCATATATCATTCTGAACTAAGGAGAAGGGGTTTGGGGTCTGGGCTTTAAAGGAAAGGAATGCACTTCACAAGAAGATGAAAAAGAGTAAATGTTTGGTAAACAAATGTTGGCTGAGCCCCCAAGAAACAATGAGACACAGAGGACTTTGATCAAACAGGTCTTATTAGGTTCCTCCTTGTCTACCATATATGTTTATATCATAATGTACTTATCTATGGTGATAGCTCTCTTTCTGGAGCAGGTTCTCAGTATAAATTATTTTTAGGCAACTGAGGGTGGATATAAAGAGCTTTTTCTGAACTTCCTGAGTCTTCATTGCTTTTTAACTCAACATAATCTTCATGCCAAAGTGGCCCATCTTGGGGCAGCTTGCCCTTGGCTCCTACGCCGTCATGAATTTTGGCCTATTCAGATTTTTACATTTTTTTCTACTTTTTAAATTCTGTTTTGAAACTTCTTTATTCCCCCAAATAATCATTATTAATACAGACACTGTTATTTATTTTTAAAAAAAAAATTTTTTTTTCAACGTTTATTTATTTTTTTTGGGACAGAGAGAGACAGAGCATGAACGGGGGAGGGGCAGAGAGAGAGGGAGACACAGAATCGGAAACAGGCTCCAGGCTCTGAGCCATCAGCCCAGAGCCTGACGCGGGGCTCAAACTCCCGGACCGCGAGATCATGACCTGGCTGAAGTCGGATGCTTAACCGACTGCGCCATCCAGGCGCCCCCAGACACTGTTATTTAAAGCAATTTATTCTTGTACTGGATTACCTATGTATATTTGAATGGCTTTGTTCACAATTCCTTCTGGCCTCTCGTTCCTTCTATCTCAATTAACTTTCCCTCTTTCCGAGTTGCATCTTTTATTATTCTTTTTAGTAAATATCTGTTAGTTGTAATGTCTCTTAGGGCTTTATTGACCAAACATCTTTATTTTGCCTCTTCTTTTGAGTGATAATTTATGTAGGTATAGAATTTTAGGTTTACAGGTTTTTTTTCGTCTTGAAATTTGGTAATTTTTATTCTATTATATTCTGGCTTTAATCTTGCTGTTAAGTAGTATATTGTAAATTTACTTGCTGTTAAGTAGTCTCTGTAAAATTTTGGGTAACTGTATTTTTTCTTTGTTTTCATTGTCTTTGGTGTTATGAAGTTTCCCTGGGATATGTCTACATATGATTCATGAATAAAATGTTTTCTGGCTACCTTTTCTATTTCCCTGCTATCCAATACTTTAGATTTTATATTCAAGGGGTGCCTGGGTGGCTCAGTCGGTTAAGCATCCAACTTTAGACCAGGTCACTATCTCACCATTTGTGAGTTCAAGCCCTGAGTCAGGCTCTGTGCTGACAGCTCAGAGCCTGGAGTCTGACTCAGATTCTGTGTCTCCCTCTCTCTCTGCCCCTTCCCTGCTCACACTCTGTGTCTCTCTCTCTCTCTCAAAAACAAATAAACATTAAAAAAAATTAGAGTTTATATTCCATAGTGTGTATTAACAATGACTGCCATTTGTAATAGGTATTTTTGAAATTACACATTCTCCCCAACTGTGTACTTCCGGATATTCCAATGGTTCCCCCAGGGGCTCTTAATTGATTTTATTGATGGTAATTGAATCAATTGGAGTGGATGAGTTTGTTCAGAGCAAAATGAGAAGTGGCCATAGGTCAGAAGACAAAGAAATATGAAAAGATTATTGATGAGCTTATGAGAGCAATTTCAAAAGACTGGTAGGGACAGAATGCTAATTACAGTGGAAAGTTGGCTGTTGAGTGATGTGTAGCGAAGACAGATGACAGATATGGGGTAGTGACTGTTCGGATATGGAGGGGAGCAAAGGTTAAGATGGAAATGATTCTGTGTTTAAAAGTACATGCAACAGGCCAATGATGTAACTGGACATAACACAAAGTGGTTACTTAAAAGTTAATTCCCTTAGAAGATGGAAGGGGAAAGGATTCAAAACACAGTCTAGAGCATCAGCTACTACATTATAACCAGAAGAAATGCAGAATTTATCCCTATTTTAGAGAGAAAAGATACAGAAGGATGAGAGGTAGACAACTACCCAAAGTTACATGTTTACTTATCCAGGTTTGGAAGCCAAGCACCATAGCTTTAGAACTCACGGCTTTAACCATCCTGGCTGTGTGTGACCTCCTATGTGATCCACAGCATCAGTGTGAGGGAAGCAGAACTTATTATCTAGATACTCCAGAAGAGGAACCTAAAGTTCAGAGAGGTGAGGGACTTGTGTGAAATAACAGCAAAAATGACAAAGCTGGGAATGAAACTCGGGTCTCCTGAAAAGTTCATTGTTCCTCACATTTAGTTACACTGCCTCTGCTATGTCCTCCCTTTTCCTATACCTAAGGATCAGCGCTCTGTTCTAGAAGTTTATGTTCCAAGTGGGGATATTACAGATACATTACACCAGCACTTCCCTCATCCGGAGCTGTGAGTCTTAAATTAGGTAATCACTATAGACGCTGCCCATAATCCTTACACCTAACAAGTACTCCACAAATGGAGTGCAGTTCCTTCACCATTTGTTTACTGGCCACTTATCTTCTTTTCCTGATTCTCGGTCCTTTATGCTGCTTTTCTTTACCCCATAGCAACTAGTGTCTTTTTTGACCTTCATCTGTTTGGCCTCAGCCCTTGATCATGGCTGCTTTCCTTAGCTTTTTATTTCCACTGACTGCTAGGCTCAATCTCCTTCAAGAAGCCTGCCAGGCTTTGGAGAAAAAAAGGTTGGGATAAAACACTGATAGAGAGACAAAGCTTGGAAGCCTGGAGGAAATAGGACATCAGTGCCAGGAAGTATGAGGAAATCTTGCGAGGAACAGTGAGCAGAGTTCAGAGATGAGGGGAATGCTAAGCAGGATAACATTTGTGTGATAAATGGTACAATAAGACTAAAATGATCGTCTTCTCAAAAGTAATACGTTCTATAAAGCACCAACACAGTAAAGACAGCAATTCCACTTTTTAGGTTTAAGCCTGAAGCTTAGATGGGGCCTATGTCTTTTTAATTTATTTTCAGATAAGTTTATCACTGGGAACTGTAACTGCAGATTGAGTGTGCCAGCCGTGAATATATATATAATATCAATTACAAATACATTTACTGCAGGCCTGCTTCGACATACATTATCTCATTTAAACTTCATAACAACCCGGTGAAGCAGCAAAGCTATTTTCATCTCCATTTCAACATAGGGAATAACCAAGGTTTAGAGAGTTCAGAGAATTAGCTCCGGGTCAGACGCAGTTAAGTGATGGAATAGGATTTGCATTTATGTTCGTCTGACTCCAGATTCCTTCTTTTTCCCTTTTCCCACACTGCCTCGCTAAAGAGAACCCATGAAGGTTTGTTGAGGAGTAACTTAATGAATATTTGCTAACAGGAAAACTCAAGACTGTTTCCTTTCAGTGTTAGTGACTTTTGTTTGGTGTTCTGGTTTGCGTGATGCGAGATTCGGGCTGGGGCTCCCCTAGCGGGTTTTGCCCTGGTACGAAAAGTCAGCTTTCCCCTGCATCTGCACTATGCTCAGCACGGGGACGAGCAAGTTTGTGGTTTGTTGTGGTCTCTCTTTGGAGCAACCTCGCAGATAGCTAGCTAGCTAGCGAAAAGCTACCAATGTAAAAGCATTGCTCTGGTTGCCTTTTCAACTTTCTGTACATTGTTCTCTAACCCTTTCAACAAGGCTACTTCTATGGGCACCTGAGTGGCCCCGTGGGTTGAGCATCCAACTCTTGATTTTTGGCTCAGGTCATGATCCCAGGGCCATGGGATTGAGCCCCGTGTCAGGCTCTGCAATGAGAGTGG
Source organism: Herpailurus yagouaroundi (assembly GCF_014898765.1). Classification (NCBI taxonomy): domain Eukaryota; kingdom Metazoa; phylum Chordata; class Mammalia; order Carnivora; family Felidae; genus Herpailurus; species Herpailurus yagouaroundi. Next base: position 4,867,549 of record NW_024420501.1, read on the forward strand.
AGCCTGTTTATGATTCTCTCTCTTTCTCTCTCTCTCTCCCCCTCTCTCTCTTTGTCTCTCTGTCTCTCTCTCTCTCTCTCCCTCTGACCCTCTCCCCCAATCCTGTTCTCTGTCTCTCTCGGTCACTGTCTTTGTCTCTGTCTCTCTCTAAAAAACAAAAACAAACAAACAAACAAAAAGAAAACAAGGATACTTCTAAATTTCAAAGTGGGTCTGTTTGTTTTTTTTTTTTTTTTTTTTTTTTTTTTCTGGCCAACTCTGTCACTTTGCTGGAAACTGCACTTTACAGGGTCCTCAGGGAGCCAGACAGGAGATTATCTGATTGTACAACTAGAAAGTGTCACTCATTATCTGCTTTCTCTAAAGTAAACAGCAAGGATTTGAATCCATTCTTTCATACCAAATTGCTTTTTTGATGTGGTCCTTGTTCTCTCAATGTACATCTCAAGATGTAGAGACAGAAGCCTGGTAACTCAAAGAAAAATATTTTCTTGGTCTAACAACAGTTTATATCTAGAATAATGGTGGGGTACGTTCCTTTTGACTTGCATGTCTGGGTGTGTGTGCCTGTGGGCACATTTATATGATAGGACTCCTTCACATTTAACCAGAGAGTCCTCTGGTGGAGGGGACCTGGATAAAACCTCAGTTTTTTCATTAGAGACACCTACTACCTAGAAACAGGGAGTCAGAGTGCCTGTCAACGGCTTTGCTGGCCTCTCTTCAGGAAGTGCGAGCATCTCAAGGGCGTGGCCTGTGCTGGATGCATCATTGTATTCCTGGCACCCCCAGAGATATTTGACAGAATGAATACTCAATGAGTATATCTAAAATAAATGAATGAATGGGTAAATGTAAAGAGTGAATGGATAGATGGATAAGTGGATAACTAACTTAATGAATTATTTCATTAAGAATAGAAGCTGGATGGCTGAGAAAGCAGTGAAGGCTAGATTGGGCTAAGCATATAATTTATAAGAAGTCTAGGAAGTGAAGCCCTTACATGATCTCTCAGAGGACACTCCGTCCAATGTGAACATCTTTTTTTTTTTTTTTTAATTTTTTTTTCAACATTTTTATTTATTTTTGGGACAGAGAGAGACAGAGCATGAACGGGGGAGGGGCAGAGAGGGAGGGAGACACAGAATCGGAAACAAGCTCCAGGCTCCGAGCCATCAGCCCAGAGCCTGACGCGGGGCTCGAACTCACGGACCGCGAGATCGTGACCTGGCTGAAGTCGGACGCTTAACCGACTGCGCCACCCAGGCGCCCCCAATGTGAACATCTTAAAATGAGTTACACTTACTCATATGGTGGATTAAATGTTTACCATCTTTCTCTTCAGAAAACCCTGCTGAAATGATGGTAAAGTAATAAAAATTGCATTAAAATTAAGGACAAAGAAAATAAGGCAAGTTACAGCGGCAAAAAAAAAAAAGATTTCAGCACTAATTTGACAAATACGTATTGAGTGCCTGCTATGTGCCAGGCATTGTTCCTGGCCCTGGAGACAGATCAGCAGAACAGACAAAAATCCCTGCCATCATGTAGCCCATATTCTAGTGGAGGAAGTGCATTTTCAAAGTGGTGATTGATTTAACAAAGTGAAGGAACTTATAATGTAAGAATGCCAACATGGGGCAGACATAAATAGAGGCAACGTGATTTTCCACACAAAAATCAGAATGGCTCATGTTGAGGCATCAGATACTGCAGAAGACAATGGTGGGGAGCTGGAATTAAAACAGAGGGGACTTGAAAGTCTGTGTTTAGAGCTGATGGACATCCAGGTCTCCACCCCCGCCCTCCACAGCAATAAGCTCTCTCTGTTCCTCCCAGATAAGAAACCAAAGGTTTTGTTTCTAAAAGCTGAACTTGGGAAGCTCCAGACTTGGGGCCACCTAACACAAAGAAGGCCAGTGGTGAGATCCAGAGTTGAAAAAAAGAAAAAGGATGAAAGTGAAAATGTGCACACTGAGGCTCCCAGCCCTCCCCACTTTCGTCCTCACAGAGAAGGTCATGTCACCAGGGCATAATATTGGTGGATAATTCTCTTGAGAAACTGACTGACCTCATAAAAATAACCTTGAACGGCAGAGATTTAGTGGTTCTTCAGTAAGAAGACCAGGTTAGCACCTGCTCATCATGTACCTCCACCTTTGCAAAGGGAGCTCTCCATCTGTGTGTATTTGGTTTTATTCTTAATTATGAGCAAACAATCCAAAGACCATCAGATGTCTCAGAAATCCAGAGACAGTGTAGGAAACACATTCAAAGAGAAAACATAGAAAATGGTGGGTCAGGAATTATCAAAGGAATAATAATACAAGAACTTAGTGACTTAAGAGTCCAGATTTGAAAGGATTCCCCAGAGACTCATCTCTGGAAATTCTGATTTATTGGTAAGGAGTGGAGCCCCTGCATTGGTATTTTTATATAGCACTAAAAATGATTACAATGCTTACCTAGGACTGAAAATAACTATTCCCACCATTAATATGCATTTTCCTTTTTTTTTTTTTTTGATTTAGGTCATGCAGGCCAGCACACACACTAATATTTTTCCTATGAAATTATAATAGTGTGTATATCATGGTGTAACATATGAAAAATGAAGGGCAGAGACATAGGGCTTCTTTCTCCCAGTCTGGGATCTATATAATCCCTTTTTCTCTTTCTCATCATGTGTAAACTACACGAGACACAATAACGTTGTTTGATGATTAGCCTATAAAATAGTTACAAAGCCTCTTTTGTATTAGATTGCAGACTGACTCTTACAAAACCTTTTATTTTTTTAAAACAATGCCCATGTCTTATGTAGATTACTTTGTAGGATGTTGGACCCCCAAGGCCATATCCAACTTGATTACAAGTAGGAAGATAGAACCCGAGGGCAAGAAGGATGAGCTTTAGCTAGATACCCATTCTAAAGAACTATTTATGTAAAATCATAAGGCAGAGGATGTACCAACAGAACCCAAAGAAAGTCATCCCCTGACCAGAAGTATCAATGGTTCTCATCTTGGATTTGAACTGTTCTACCTCGTCTCTGCTCAGCTGGGTGGTGTTGGATCTTAGAGATCAACTGGACCAAAACTCTACAGTTGAGGGTACTGCAGTAGAGAGGGAAGGCGAACTTTCTGAATGGTGATTGTGGAAGCAGAATTCAAAACTAGCTCAGTTGTTCCCTAGACATGCAGAAACTGTCTCTCACATCTTTAAGAAGTATATTCCAGGTACAATCGGAATATAGGGAAAGGAGAATGCAATGTCACCAGAGGAGGTGAGGAAAGTTATCCAGAGGAGAGGACGCTTGAGTTAAGATATGGAAACAAGCAGGGGGTGGTGAGATAGAGAAAGCAAGATCAGGAAAGGCACTGCAGGTGGAAGGAAGATCATGTGCAAAGTCATGATGTTAGGCGAGAACCAAAAGTGACCTCAGGGATCACAGAACTCCCTCACTTCATTCTTCGGGAAAAATAGACCCGGACACTGTGCCAGGTGCTAGGAATATAGAGATAATTAAGATACTAATTTTCCTGTCCTCAAGAAGTATACGGTATAGGGGCACCTGGGTGGCTCACCGGGTTAAGCGTCCATCTTCGGCTCAGGTCATGATCTCAAGGTTTGTAAGTCAAGCCCCGCATCAGGCTCTGTGCTGACAGCTCAGAACCTGGCGCTTGCTTTGGATTCTGTGTCTCCCTCTCTCTCTGCCTCTCCCCTACTCACACTCTGTCTCTCTCTCTCTCTCTCTCTCTCCCCACCAAAAATAATAAACTTAAAAAATATTTCAAAAATCAATTACGGTAGAGTAAGAAAGTAATAATTTTATCTACTCCCACCAGTAGGTCTGTTTCATTTCTGTTTTGTATGACACCTAAATGGGCCAGTCAGCATTAACTGCTTCCTGACTAAATGCTGCAGCCCTACCTGGGTATCCATCTTGCCAGTGGCGCTAGGCTGAGAGAATACTTACAGGTTTCCTCCAACTGTAGGATAAACATACATCAAAAAACGTGTACTACTGATGGCAGGATTTGTATCCTCATTTTTATACCTGAAGGATAGTTTTCCAAATATAGTCACTCATCACACTACATTTATATTTTATTGCCAATACTTGAGGTCAGTAATCATCAGCTCAATCTGCTAACCCCCCTCTACTGAGTACCAACTAGTTGCACTAAGCCTGGAGCTAGGTGTCGTGAAGCTGTGAAAATCAACTGCGCGAAGGTTCTAATCCCTTCAGTAGCTGAAGGTTTCATGGGGAAAGATATGTGTACATTACTAAAATAAAGCATAGCAGGGCACACATTCCCTGTAGGGAAAAGAACATTGATTTTTGTAGTAATATGGACTCAAGTCTGCAACTTTGTGGTTTCATGATCCCGGAGAAGTTATTTAACTTCATGTCTCAATTCCCACATCAGTAGTTGCATATTTGTATGTGCGTATGTATGCGTGCTGAATAAATCAAAAAATATACACATCAATCTGGCGTATCGTATGACTTCAGCATATTTGTACTTAGCCACCCCCCTCAGCCGATCATCCCAGCGCCCTAAATATTTATAGGTGCCTTGAAGTTCAGAGGAACATGAAATCTTTGGTGGTGTTCTGCTTGTTTCACGAATGATCCAGTGTAAAACAAATTTACATGGCAACCCATATATAGTTCTCTCAAAATTCAAAATAATACCTTTATGAAGACAATTTGGAGTGGTGACTTACCGTATGGCTTGGATCCTGATTCAGAGAGATTTAGCATATATTACCAAGAATACCATTTTATTCAAAAAGCTCATAAAGCTCATCCTCAGCTATTACTGATTTAGGAGTAGTGGATATATGGAAACTTTCACACTCTACTGAACGGGATTATATATTCTTCTCCAACCCACATAACTCATATTTCCAGACTGCCTTCTACGTTCCTCACTTTCTGATTAATGATGTGAATAGCATGACTCTAGGCCGTGTTCTCTTATCTGACCATGCCACAGACTCACTTTCAGTTGACCTTCAGAAAATATTAGGCAGCATTTCTACAAAACTTCCTTCAGTAATGAACACTGGAAAATAAAGTCATGATTTGTGATTCTAAAATTCTATAGAAAGTACAAAACACACACACAGACTCACACAAGGACTCTGGATTGCCAAAATATATATACAGGCGCTCTCTCTCTCTCTCTCTTTTTTTTTTTTTTTTCTGATTGACATCAGTTTTTTTTTTTTTTTTCTGGAGCAAAGTGTCATTAATTACAAAAATAAACTAACTGGCAAAGTTCTCATTAAAGATAAATGTGAACTGGGAGGAGCATATGGATAAATCATTCCCTGCTTCATTCACATTGAGAAGAAACATTTTGACTCTGGAGGGAACAGTGAGAAATGTGTATATTATAAAGTTATATGTTTTAATAACTTCCCCTCATTCTATTAAGCCTCCAACCCCACTGGAATCATAAAAGGTTAATATTGAGATGAACCCTAAGAGCATAAATTAGGCATTGGCCATTACATCCCCCTAAATGAGCCTTAAGCTATGTAACACTTGATCAGCAGGAATTTCCTTTTTTATTAATGAAATGAAGATACACTGCATTGGATGATATTGAGAATCCCTAAATTTTCTCATTATCCTACAAGTGCTTAAACTTGCTATTACAGATTTCTGCAGGCCAAAATCCAGGTCCCAATGGACCCTCACTGAGTTTATGGAGTACTAGCAGGGAATGTGTTTCAATTGCCCACAAATACATACTTATATCATCATATTGAGTGTTTGGGGGAGGAAATGAGATATTTTATTTTTATTCTGTCTATAAAGATGGGTTGATCTGAAGTGGTACAAGCCACAAATCAAAACTGGGGCATCACCAAACCTATTCTTCATTTATTAACTTTTTATGGTATTTTTTTTAATGTTTATTATTTTTGAGAGAGAGAGACAGAGACAGAGACAGAGAGACAGAGACCAAGCAGGGAAGGGGACAGAGAGAGAGGGAGGCACAGAAGCAGAAGCAGGCTCCGGGCTCTGAGCTGTCAGCCCAGAGCCCAACATGGGGCTCGAACTCACAGACTGCAAGATCATGACCTGAGCCGTAGTCGGCCGCCCAACCGACTGAGCCACCCAGGCGCTCCTGAACTCTTTATGGTATCAAAAAAGCACCAAGTTATCCATCGTTTCTTGCTCCTTAGGTGGATTCATTTTTCAACATTAGATATCACTACTTCACATTTGCTATTCATCAACTTTAAGAGTGACATTTGTCCTATAAAAATAGTTGGACATCCTTTGCAAACACATGGCACTTCTGGATGGCCATCTACATCATCAACTTCTCCTAAGAAGAAATTCCCAGGGTATAAATAAGGCAAGTGTGAATATATCACAGGGAAGACAATTTTATGTGAATTTTTTTTGGTATCTTCTCTTCCAAACTAGTTAAATTTAATTCCTAGGTCTCAAAATCCTTTTCAGTATTTGTGATTCAAAATTTGAAATATATACATACAAACATTAGCTGTTTTAGTTTGTGGCACAAATTATTTAGTGATATATATTATTATATATTATAATCATTAATAGTAATCATTAATTAATAACACATTAATATATAATCATTATATATTATATACAGTGTAATATAAATACTTCTGGAATAGTGACATATATCCAATCTAAAATTTATTTTTCTTTCAAAGCTTGTTTTAATATTTCATTAGTTATCTTGAAAAGATTCTAATTTAATCATCATACCCAAATCTAGAAACACTGGTCGGTGGTTCTCATGATTCAGATATCCCATCCAAACACTGGGAGAAAAGATAGGAAAGAATTTAATTACTGAAAGGATGTACTTTGTCAAAACAAGTGTATTGAATTTAAATTAATACAATGTTTGGGAAGCTTATAATGTTCTCATTTATAAAATATTCACACTTCCACGCATTTGACCTTCTTAACTCAGAGAGATAGATATGCAGAGCCTCAATGTTTTTTGGCTACAAAATAAGGATAATTTTATTACATAGTACTGCTGTATGGATGAATGATATTTGCAAATCATCTATTGAAGATACCGGCAGATAGTAGGGGCTCCACAAATATTTTCGAAATGAATTGAATTTTCCCATTTTATCACGTGAGGAGCTTGCAATTCAATTTGTTTTAGTGACATGCTCAAAGTTACAGATATTAATCATAGTCGTGTTACCAGAATCAATGTCTTACTGATTCAGCTGAATTATTTCTAAAGATGAAGATTTAAATGTCCAGTATTAGTCCACTTCTTCTGATATTGTTTTAATCAATATGACTTGGACCTATTAATTTCATGTTAGGAAATAGTTTTGGTAATATATTCTAGAGAACAAATAGATTAGAGTGTGTTTCAAAATTGCTATAACCTAACCATGCAATACCTTCAAATCACAAATTTGACCTATATCACCTAGCACTGTAGCGTGGAGATAGTAGGAAGAAGAGATTATTAATAGCTACAATTTATTCATCACTTATTTTGTACTAGATACATAAGTGTTTTACACGGATCATCTCATTTAATCCTCGCGACATCTTCAGAAGTCTACTCTCATTATCATCATTTTTATGAACAGGCAAAAAGAAAGCACAAGAAGAGGTTAAGTAACTTTGTCCAAGGTCAGGAAACTAGGAAGTGGGAGAAGAAACTATTTTAACCCAAGCAGAATGGCTATAGTCTAGAGTCTATACTCTTAACCTCCGGGCTGCACAGCTTCTATGGATGATATGTAAGTAAGAATGGCTCAGTTGAAGTGCAAAGCAATACAGTGTAGTAGCCAAGAGCATCATACTCGTCTGTTAGAGAGACTTGAAAAAGAGCAAAGTGAGGGTTTGGAAGAGCAAAAACAATGTGAATGGATGGCAGAGCAGGAGTAGGAGTTTTTGCAAAGCAGCTTTAAGTGAGAGTAAAAAGGCAGAGGGAAATGGAATCCTTAGCATGGAGATTGTACCTATTTCTTATCATTGTAAGGGGCTGAAGTGTGTAGAGAGGCTAATGGGACCAGGAAAGAACAGTCGGGAATGTTGTGGTGTGCTCTAACACGGATGAAGTCATCATGTGCCACGTTAGGGAAGTTGTGCTGCCATAATCCCGTAGGCTGGGGAGGGGAACTGAGATCGCATCAGCGTTCAGCTGTGGTGTGGGGAGAACACCGCTACTGCGCGAACAGAGGCCAATGGGCTTTTCAGCTCACGTGTTTCCATTAACTGCATTTCTGAAACCGGATCAATAGGGACTCTTGAGGCCTAAGGTAACAAGGAAGAGTTCATACGAGTGAGAGTTGAAGGAATGCGAAGGCTGCCAAAACATGGTAAAGAAACCAGCTACGTGTGGCAAGGACCTCAAATCCACACACATACACACATGTACACATAGATACACCGTAATGTATAATTTCCACTCTACATTTTCCTTAGGAGTGTTTTTTTTAAAGTAGATTCTTATATTTTATTCAAAGTGTAAATTATCATCTAATATGATGTGTGATTTCTTCCTCTATAAAGGTTAGTCATTTTGACAATACTTGTGAATAGCTAATGTTATATATATATAGTTTGAGGCGAATAATCTTTTGCTCCAAATATTGGATGTCTTAGTCACCTCAGCCTGCTCTCACAAAACCATAAACTGAGGGGCTTACACAACGGGATTTTATTTCTCACAGCGCTGGAGGCTGGAAGTCCAAGATCAAGCGGCCAGTAGGTCTGGTTTCCATCTGAGGCCTCTGGTCTTGGCTTGTAGGCAGCTGCTGTTTCTCTTGTGTGCTCATGAGACCTCTTCTTTGGTGACTGAACAGAGAGAGAGAGAGAGAGAGAGAGAGAGAGAGAGAGAGAGAGGAAGAGAGAGTGTGTGAGAAGTATCTTCTGCTGTCTCCTCTTCTAAGGGAACTAATCCCATCATGAGGTGCCTACCCTCATGACCTCATCTAAATCTAGTTACCTCCCAAATGCCCCATTTCCAAATATTATCACTTTGACGATTAGAGCTTCAGCCTATGAATTTGAGGGGACATAATCATGCGGCCCATAACATATGGAAATTATAAACTTTTGCCCTAAATGCTGGTGAACAAGTTTCAAACATTTGCAAATAATTACGGAACAAGAAATTACTTCTTATGGTTTATTCTAACTTTGTATCTATGAAAATAAACAAAAATATCTTCTTCAGATCTCAATTACTTTCCTATATATTGCCATTATTTTTTTTAACTCCACTCATAAATGTGGGTCAGTCAGATTCTGATCAGTGAAAACTAGATGTTATACTAGCAAGATGTTTAAATTGGAGGTCAGTAATATACTGTGATGAGTGTTACATTTGGCACCTTTCTTAGCCTCACTTTCTTCTCTGGAGGATAAATGTGGTTGAACTCAATGGTATTTCAATGTGTCACTCGAGTGACCAAAGAGCCTCTAGCCTGTGATGTGAGAAGTCCTGATTTTCCATTATTGGTGGGAACAGATGGAGGAAAGCGCCCAAAAAACAGGGGCTGAAAGTAACACTGCCTTCACTGGAAGGTGGACAAAGCATAGACTCTCTGCCTTCTATAGTTGCTCTTGCTTTTTCCCTCTGACTGCTGATGTGGAAACTACGATCCATGCTTCATGGGAATGGATCGTCCATTGTTGCCGCACTCTGTGAGTGTTAGTAGTCTGCTTTGAACTCTGCCTGTAGATTAACTGCTGTGCTTTGTATCAAGATGGTGTTAGTTACGGAACGAGTAAGTCATGGAGATGGAAAGGCACAGCATAAGGAATATATTCAGTGGTCTTGCAAGAGCATTGTATGGTGACAGATGGTAACGACGCTTGTGGAGAGCATAGCGCAAGGTATAGACTTGTTGAATCACTATATCGCACACCTGAAACTGATGTAACATTGTGTGTCAACTATACTTCAATAAAAAATAATTTTAAAAAACTCACCCGGAAGAGGAAAAAGCACATATTGTTACACTTTCAGCATTGTGAATAGTGTTACTACGTTTCCTAAAAGTTCAGATAAGGAGGAAAAGGTGATTACAATACTAACACAGGCGGAACCTGGACATGCCTGAAAACAAAGGCTAAATGCATGATTTAATGACCGGTCAAAGGACATGCACAACACTATTGGGGAAGTCAATAACTGAAACAGCATACTGTGCAATCTGTGGAAGATAATTTGGAATTGGGCATGGTGGAAAAGGGGGAGTAGAAACATATGGGGAGACTGAATCTCCTAAGTCTGGGGTGAGACAGGCAAATACTTTTAAGTCAATAAAAATTTTGCATCTCCCTAAAGGACACCAGTGCTCAGTCAAAAATTCTGGCCACCAAATTAGTCCAGGGAGTACCACAAGACAGAACACCCATTTTGATACTGTCCCTTGATTGCTCTTTGAATTTGAATGAAGTTTTATTTCCTGATGCAGAGGCTGCAGCTAAAGCGTCTTATGAATGAACAAGAGGTTTGATAAAAGGTGTGTGGGTCGCGCACAGCATAAAACTCATTCTGTTAGTACATCAGTCAATGCCTTAAATCATGGCAATAGATCCTCTCTAACTCTTAGGTATTTTGATGTGAAATAGGGAGCTTCAAACTGTATTTTTTTTGTTTCTAAGAAGATTTTGATTAACACTACAGGAAACAATGGGGCGCTTGGGTGGCTCAGTCGGTTGAGTGTCGGGACTTCAGCTCAGGTCACGATCTCATGGACCGTGGGTTCAAGCCCCGCGTCGGGCTCTGTGCTGACAGCTCAGAGCCTAGAGCTGCTTCGGATTCTGTGTCTCCCTCTCTCTCTGCCCCTCCCCTGCTCATGCTCTGTCTGTCTCTCTCTCTTTATCTCTCTCTCTCTCAAAACTAAATCAACATTAAAAAAAAATTTTTTTTAACTATAGGAAACATAAATCAAATGATGCAAATTAGACCCTGTTCATCTCTCTGCATGTTTGGCAGATCCCGCAAAGGTAAATTATGGCAAATTCCTTTTAGTTTATAAACCTTTTACCAAAGAAAATGAAAAGATCTTTTCTGGCCAATTGTTCTGTATGCCTTGTCCACAACCCTGCTAAAAAGTGGTGTGTTTCCCTTACCTGAGGCATCGAGGCTTTCATAGTGAATGTGTTCGGATGGTCCATCACACAGAAACACTCGATGAGATTTTACTTTATAGAAATTGAAGGTCACCTCATTAGAACTGTGCCTACAAGATGGCTATCACTGCTATTGGCCGTAGAAAAGACGTTAAAACGTTGGCCTACCATGAAATCACATTTGCAAATTGTGGTGAAAGAAAAATGTTTTTCTCAATGTAAATGAATCGAGGATGAACAGGTGGAAAAAAATGATAGTAAAACAATGTGTATCCTGCTTCTCCAAAACCGTTTGGTGATCGTTAGAGAGGCCATAAGTTACCTAGAAAAGGATAAAATGACTGCACTTGAGTTGTTCAATGTTAGGTGTAGATTTCAACAACCACTCATACAGAAAAAGGGAAAAAAAAAAAGGACTCACTTTTTGGAGGAAAGACTGCTTCCAAACTCAGGGAAAACAGTCCCCATTTAAAATCATGAGAACATTGCCAAACAAATAAATAAAAGAAATATTGTTTGAAAATAGAATTTAAAAGTTTTTAACTAGCCATATTTCGTGTGTTTTGCGCAACATATAGTATCCCGTTGTAGGGCTATAGCACGGTTGTTTTGTCCATGAATCTTTTGTTTGTTTGCTTGCTTGCTTGCTTTTAAAAATTTTTTAAATTTCATTTCAAGTTAGTTAACATACAGTGTAGTATTGGTTTCGGGAGTAGAACCCAGTGATTCATCACTTGCATGTAATACCCAGTGCTCATCCCAACAAACGCCCTTCTTAATGCCCATCACCCCCACCTCCCATTTAGCCCACTACCCCCACCTCCCCTCCAGCAACTCTCAGCAACTCTCTGTATTTAAGAGTCTCTTGAGGTTTGTCCCCCTCTCTGTTTTGATCTTATCCGTCCTTGAATCTTGTGGTTGGTGCCAGCTTTTCACTGGCACAAACAATGCTGTGAGTAATTTTGTACGTATCTCATGGTTAGGACTGCCAGATAACATGCAAAATACCCAGTTCAGTTTGAATTTCAGACAAACAACAGATTTTTTTAGTATAAGTATGTCACCAATAATACATGAGAGATATATACAGATATATGCTATTTTTTTTATTTATCTGAAATTCAAATGTAATTGGATGCTCTGTATTATTATTTGATAATCCTGGCAATTCTACTTATGGTCCAAATTTCCAAGTTATCTAGGATGTATACCTAAGAGTATGATTGTTATGTTCCAGGAAATAAACATGTTCGACTTATTCCCAAATTGGTTGTTTATTTACCTATCCACTTGAAGTAGTGTGAGAACTCTCATTACCTCGTATCTTCACTAACATATAATAACATTGCCAGGCTTTTTAACTTCGCCAATTTGGTCAGTGTGAAATATATCACCGTGGTTTTAATTTGAATTTCCCTTATTACTAATGAATTTCAGTGTCATCTTCAAATGCCTGGGGACCATTAGTATTTCTTTTTTGGCGAGGTGCCCATTCATGATTTGTGCCTCTTTTTTTTAAATTTTTCTATTGACTTGTGTGTCATTTTGAAGATTTGGGGGATTTCTTCACATATTCTGGATACTAAACCATTGCCGCTTTTGTCTGCCTCTTGCCATTTGAGGCTTATCTTTTCAAATTAAAGTCAGTCTTTGTTGCTCGATTGCCTTCCTGAATCTCTATTTAGTTCCATTGTTTGCATTGTCCATCCCTGAGCTCAGAACACATTCTCTTAACTATGATAGCTGTATAAAAATACTGGATTATCTGGTAAGGCATGTCTCTCAAATTTTTTTTTTTTTTTTTTGAGAATTGATTTAAGGCCTAGTACGTGGTCAGTTTACATTAATGCTCTGTATGTGTTTAAGAATTTACGTTCTCCCGTTGCGGAATGCCATGTTCTACACACTTTCATTAGACCGACCATGCTAGTGATGCTTTTCAAGGCTTCCAGATACTTATTCATATTTTTCTGCTTAATTGACCAACTGTTTAGAGAGGTGTGTATGTAAAGAGCTTTCCATATAATGTGGATTTGGTCATCTGTTTTTTCTTATGGTTATGCCACATTTTACATAATAAAATTTCAAGCTATTTTAAAAACCGCTTTTAGTGGGTTCTGTCAGGCTGAGAATTGCCTTATTTCCAGGATGAAGATTGATTCTTCTATAAATATGAATTGACCTTATTTTTCTATAGTGGTGATTTTTGCCTAGCATCTATTTTGTCTGATATTAACGTAGCTAAGCCATATTTTTGTTTACATTTGTTTTGTGTAGCTTTGTGCTCTTTTACTTAAATATGGTTTGTGTCCTTACAGTTGTGTGACTCTTGTAAACAATACATAAAATGGATTTTTTAAGCATCTAAGAATATTCAAATCTTTTAACTGGAAAGCATAGTTTGTATTGATTGCAATTGCTGTCTTATTTTGATTTATTTCTATCAACTTATTTAGCATTTTCAATTTGTCCCCCCTGTTGCTAAGATTCCTCTGTTATTTTTTTTAATTCCTTACTTGATTGCTTTGGTTGCAACTGTGATTCTTTTCCCTGGATCCACTTTTCATAACACTGCTTAGAAGTTGTACACTCTCTTTTAATTGGCTTACTAGTTCACCTAGAAAATTGAATATGTACGTGTAATGTAACAAATACTAAAATTAATCAGCTATCTTTTTCTATTCTCAAACTATGCAGAAACCTTAGAATTCATTTTCTGTGAATGTGTAGGGATTCACATTGATAGAAAAGGAAGCGAAATATTGTTGTTAAATATTTTTCCCTCACGTGAGTTTAATTACCACATAATAGTCACTTATTTAGAAAAGTCATAATCTAAATCACTTTTGTTGGACATTCAGCTGGTTTCCAAATGTTCACTATTACCAACAGTAGGCTTGGTTGACTGAAAACTGTTTAGAGGTAAACCCAAATAGCTCATAATGACAGTTAACGTTTATTTATCACCTATATAAGGCATTAATTGTGCAAAGTGTTTTCTGTAAATTGTTTCATTAGTCTTCACAATGGCTCTGAAGTAGGCCCCATGATTAGTGCCATTTTGGAACTAGGAATTGAAACTCTGAGTTTATGTTACTTGGTTAAGGTCACACAGCTAGTATCTGATAAAAGTGGGCTTTGGACTCGGGCAACTTATAGTTTGAGACGGACAGCAAAACAGGGACAATTTTTTTTAATACACATCTTTTTTTTTTTTTTTTTTTTTTTTATGTTTTTGAGAGAGATCTCGCAAGAGTGAGAGGGGGAGAGGGGCAGAGGGAGAGAATCTCAAGCAGCCTCCATGCTCAGCACGGAGCCCGACGCGGGTTCGATCCCACACCCGGGGATCGTGACCTGAGCCAAAACTGACAGTCAGACACTCAACTGTGTCACCCAGGCGCCCCTTAAGACGCGTTTTTAGATTCTATTTAAGGAATCAAAAATGGTGTCATACTTCTCCAATACATGCTGAAAATTATCAATTAATGATAAAATGTATGATTAGGAACATCCATTTTTGACATATTGATTGTCTTGACTATCTAGTTATTTTAGCCAAAGTGTTCTCTCTGCAGGTACTTTTGGACACCAAGGAAACATGAGCCAATGACTGCAGCTCATTCAGCTTAATTTTCGTAATTCTTGTGTACAGGGATGTGTGCTGTGACCTTCAGGCTTTCCTAACAAAGAGATTTCCTAAATAACAAGATGGGTGCTCATTACAAAAAGATAGGTACTTTAAAAAAAATATGCTTCACTTCCTAGCTTCCACTGAAATAGGATTAAATGAACATGAAGACACTTTATACCACTATTCAGAAACATTCCTCTAATGTGACGATAAGAATAGCTGTAATATAATTTAATTGTAGATGTGAGTCATGAAATAAAGGTGGTTACAATCTTGACTACTTTAATCTAACCCTAAGGCCTAGAATTGATTGATTTAGTGAGTAATTATAGATTTTGATTTAAACTTACTAAGACTGGCATAATCTTATTGATTTTTCTATTTCATGTCATAGACCACTCAGTATGATTTCAGATTTGCGTGAATAGCAATTTAAATGTTTGAAAATACAGTGGACAGAACCTGGTACAGAATAGGTACTCATTAAATGTTTGTCAAATGAGTACACAACTGAATATTTCTTTCTCAGCACTCACCGATGGGTGCGTATCAATTGTATGTTATCAGGGCAAAAGGGAGACTCAGAACACGTTGCTCTACAGCAGGAGTAGTTAGTCAGTCTACAGGTGGCCTGGCTGCTCTTAGAACATATCTGTGGCAGGAATTAGAGTTTGAAAAAGTTCCCTCAGTGATTCGGAATCACCCTCATGCTTTCTACCAAGTTCTCCCAGTGCCATCAGTGCACGTTACTTACCATGTTTCTCCCTGGGTAGATTATTTTTTTATCAAGCAGTGACCCTCAACTTGTGAGTATGGCCTTGCATGTCTAACGGTGTGTTCTCATGGTGAATCATCCTTTGTCCTTTGTTCAATAAAATATATGTCTGTCTTCTGTACAGTCAGATGTGATAAGGAGTCAGTAGGCAGTTGGACAGGGTTAGCTGGCATGAAGTGAGGTAGCAGACGGAATGTTAACACATGGTAGATGCAATGACCAATATCGGAAGAGCCATTTTAAATATTCCATTTGGGTGTTCACTGATTTGCAGATGTTCTGGAAAACATCCTGCGGTTTCATTTTTAGCATCTGAATCAAGAGACCATTCTAATCATTTTAAAAGCTTTTTATTATAAAAAGATTTAAAGGAAGCTGTGTGTTATTAACGGCTATTGAATATATCCATTTTGGAGGAAAATATTTTTGAATGACTTGCGATTCTCATGGAAAACTGGGCAGTATTGTGTATTCTTTCACAAAGAGGAAGTAGATTTTTAAAAATGTTTTTCTAATGTTTATTTAGTTTTGAGAGAGAGAAACAGACAGAGTGTGAATGGGGGAGGGGCAGAGAGAGAGGGAGACACAGAATCCGAAGCAGGCCCCAGGCTCTGAGCTGTCAGCACAGCGCTGGACACGGGGCTCGAACCCACGAACTGTGAGATCATGACCTGAGCCGAAGTCAGACGCCCAACTGACTGAGCCACCCAGGCGCCCCAAAGAGGAATGTAGGTTTAAATTAATATAGGTGTGCCCCAATCTATGAAGACCCAATTTATGAAAGTGAATTTAAAAACTCCATTGGTTTGTTATATTTTCTGTCTAGAGGCAGTGTTCATTCTCAGAAAGTCGAGCAGGATCTGTTAGAGAGCACAGAGACAGCAATTTTGAATTCTTACCCTGATTTTGCCTTATAAGATAGGATGACTCACTCTGTCACTCTGGTACTCCATTTTCTCATTTGTAAAATAAGATAATTCTTAAAAATTCTTCTAAGGTACAAGCCTCTATGGAGTGGTTAACACTTAATCAAATTTTGTTCTAAAACATGGTTTCCAAATGTCCAAAGCCAAGTTGACTACATCTGTATCTGGGTAGAGCTGTTTAAAATTATAGCTACCATGGCCTCACCTCTACATCTTAAATCTGCCGTTTTGTAAAATGTTTTAAGTATGTGAAGTGAATCTCATGTAATCCTCCCCTCAAATCCCAAAGTTTGGAACTCTTTTTTAAGTACCTCCTGAGATCATTTCATCTATCACAGGCATATATTGGTCAGATTTTAAAATATACCTTTGATTACATGTCAGTTCCTGGAGCTGATTTAATTATTCTTCTGTGTTCCCTTATATAAAACACAGCAAATGGGAGCATCTGGGTGGCTCCGTCGGTTGAATGTTGGACTCTTAATTTCCACACAGGTCGTGATCTCACGGTTCGTGAGATCAAGCTCCGCGTCAGGCTCTCTGTGCTGACAGCATGAACCTGCTTGGGATTCTCTCTCTCCCTCTCTCTCTCTGCCCCTGCCCTGCTCATGCTCTCTCTCTCTCTCTCTCAAAACATAAACAAACAAAACAAACACTGCAGTTGAAATCTACTATGTCAGTTTTCCCCCCTTTTTTTGTCCGCATTTCATATTTCCTAGTTAGGTTCAGTTTCAAGAGGTGGAATGACTAGACCGCATGCTATGAACCCTACCATACAGGCCAGTAGAAGTATGAGGATAAGGCAAATGAACCTTGGATAACAAATTTGCGCAATATTTTAATGCAGATCTTGAAAACAACAAAATTATTGCAAAACTCCATGGTGAACAAAATAACATTTTAAATAAAAACAGGATGAGATTTTGTTTTGCTTTTGCCTCAGGCTCCAATATGGCTCAGCACGATGCTGCTGTCAGCATCAATTGAATATTACCATTTCTGAAGACATCGACAAATTTGAAAGGTGGAAGATAACACCTTAGTGTCATAATGAATATCATATGTATTTACTTATACACACCTTTATGACACAATGCCACAATAAAATAAGGAGACTTCCCAGTCGTATCTAATTTCGAATAATGATGTAAATTATAAGCAGATGAGAAATGGCAAGAAATGCTACTTTTTCTCTGCGTTTCTTTCTATTGTTTCATATTGTTCAAGTTGTGCTGTTTGGTCCATACCATTCATGATTGTCGTCTCCTTGGTAGATTATTCCTTTATCAGAGTGGAATCTCTGCCTTTGTTCCCATTAATGTTTTCCACTTTCAATTCTGTCTTGCTGAATATTAATATTGCTTTGATTTTTTTGTTACTAATTTACTTGAAGATTTTATTCTAAACCTGTCTATCATTTTGCCTAGATATGATTCTTGTGAATAGTAAATAGGAACTATTTTTGTTCTGATTTAAATGTCTTTTACGAGGCATGCTTGATTTATTTCCATTTATTGAGATCATTGGTCTATTTTGTGTATTTACCATGCACCTGCATTACTTCTTCTGTTCTCCTTTCCTGTTTCCTATTGGATTATTGAGCTTTTTTCTTTTCCTGTTCTATCAGAGCACATTATCGCATTCCATTCTTTGATTGGTTCTCTTTACATTTTTATCACTTAAACAAAAGTCTGAAATTACGGGGATTACTGGCTATCTACCTGCAAAAGAATGAAGTTGGACTCCTATCTCAAACCATATACAAAAAGTAACTCAAAATCAGTCATAGGCTTAAACATAAGAGTTAAAACTATAAAACTTACAGAAGAAAACATAGGTGTCAACCTTTGCCACCCAAGATTGGGGAATAATTTCTTAAATATGATATCAAAAACAGAAGCAACAAAAAGTAAAGAAATTGGACCTCATCAAAAGTAAAAACATTTATATTTCAAAAGACTCTCAAGAAAGTGAAAAGACAACCTGCAGAATGGTAGAAAGTATTTGCAAATCATATATCTGATAAGGCACCTGTATCCAGAGTATATAAATAATTCTTACAACTCAACAACAAAAAGACTAAGAAGTACAATATGGGTAACGGGCTTGAATATTTCCTCCATTAAGATCCTCAGACGGCCAATATGAAAAGATGCTCAACATTACTAGTCATTAGGGAAATGCCGAGCAAAACCACAATGAAATACCACTTCACCCCTACTAGAATGGCTAGAATAAAAGAGAGACATTCACAAGTGTTGACGAGGATATGGGGGAACCGGAGCCCTCATATATTGCCGGTGTCATTGTAAAGCTGTGCAGCCACTTTGGAAAACAGTTGGACAGTTTGTAGAAATGTTAACCACAGAGTTAACACACGATATAGAAATTCTACTCCTTGTTATACACCAAAAACAAATGAAAACAAATCTCCACACAAGCACTTAATGCACCCGGGCGCCTGGGTGGCTCAGTCGGTGAAGCGTCCGACTTCGGCTCAGGTCACGATCTCAGGGTTCAGGAGTTCGATTCTCGAGTCGGGCTTTGTGCTGACAGCTCAGAGCCTGGAGTCGGCTTCGGATTCTCTGTCTCCCTCTCTCTCTGCCCCTCCCCTGCTCGCTCTCTGTCTCCCTGTCTCTCAAAAATAAATAAATGTTAAACAAATTTTTTTAAATAAAAAACAAAGAAAAACTTAATACACGAAAATATTCATAACATCATTATTTATAATAGTCCCAAACTGTAAACAAACCAAATATCTATCACTTGATAAATGGATGAACATAGCATTCCACCACATAATAATCCACACAATGGGATATTATTTGTCAATAATAAGAAATAAAGTACTGATGCATGCTACAGCATGAATGATCCTGGAAAAACATTAGAAGTGAAAATCAGACACATGAAGACACATATTATATGATTCCATTTTATGAAACTACCAGATTTCAGAAATGAAACAGTAAGTAGATTAGTGGTTGTCTAGGCCTAGGGGAATGGAGTAAATGGAGAATGATTGCTAATGGCTATGAGGTTGCCTTTTAGGGTGATGAAAATGTTCTAAAAGTAATGTTGATGGTTGCATAACTCTGTAAATATACTAAGAAACACTGAGTTGTACAATTTAAAAAAAAATTAATGTTAATTCACTTTTGAGAGAGAGAGACAGAGCATGATAAGGGGAAAGGCAGACAGAGAGGGACACACAGAATCTGAAGCAGGCTCCAGACTCTGAGCCGTCAGCACAGAGCCCGACATGGGGCTCAAACCCATGAACCGTGAGATCATGACCTGAGCTTAAGCGGGATGCTTAACCGACTGAGCCACCCAGGCGCCCCTGAATTGTGCAATTTAAAAGGGGAAATGTTATGACATTTTAATGATATTTCAATGAAGCTTTTATTAAAAATCTATAATTAATGAGCGTGTCTATCTTTCTAAGACAACTCGTTCTGATGTCCCTATATTGTTGGGTTAGATTTTCTTATTTGCGTCAAGATTTCCTTTTGTGCTTTATCATTTGTAATGGAGAGGTCTCCCGCTTGGGAGGTTGTTTTAAAGCATACATGTCAGATAGTTTTGGGTTTTAAGATGCCAGAGATCTCTGTGAGCAGCTTGGGGCTCTTTATTTAGATGCCACAATTCTAGTCACCATGTCTTCGTGCAACACAGGCTGAATTCTCAATCTCATGGTGGCATTTCAGCATCTTTTTGTAGCACAGGCCACGTTGGGTGTTACAGTTATATCTGCCCCTGAATATGGGCAGAGAGTTCAACTCCATGTTCTGGCTTCATGAAGGAGGGCTGGTTTTGCTATCTAACCACTTGAGGGGTCAAAATTCAGTCATTATGTCAGCACGTTAAAACTCTGGTCCCCAGTGCTCATTTCTGATCCTGGTTTCCTGTAATCTTTTAACTTGAGCCAGTGTTCTGGTGCACGGATAGTTCACTCTCGTATTTAATACAGTTAGGCATTCTTAAAAAAGAAGAAGGAGAAGGAGAAGGATAAGAAAAAGAAAAAGAAGAAGAGGAGGAGGAGGAGGAGGAGGAGGAGAAGCATTTTTCTATATTTTCAATGAAGGAGGAGGTTTTGGTATGTGTTCAGTCATCTGTCTTGCCTGGGAATCTATCCAAGGGTAGGAACATGGAGCTAGCATTCATCTAATATAAAATAGTTACTATGAAATAATGTGCATGTGGCAATGATGTCGTTTAGGTATGGTTACTGCTAGTGAAAGTGGACATTTTCCTGTATCTTTGCTAACATCTTATAGTTCATTTTAATGAATTGACTTTGTATAACCTTTTCCTCATTCATCTGTTTGCAACTTGGTTCTTTCCTCATCAGGTCATATGAGCTGCAAATGTGGTTCACTTTGCTTTTATTTTGCCATTTAATTCTAGTGTTTTGTTTTTACTGTTCAAAGTGATTTAGTTGTTATTTAATGAAATATGTTAGTCTTCTTTGTGATTTCCTCTTGTAATACTGATTCTTTAAAAAAAAAAAACAAAAAAACACAAGAGATTAGCAAATGATCCCCATGTGTTTGGAACAGGTCAAGAAGCAAAGAAATTTTCAAGACAGGACCAAGCACTGGGGGGCATTTACGGGTTTAACCACTTGTTCTTTGCTAGAATGAAAACTGATTAATGCTAATAGTCCCCCTTGTGCAGATGTCCTCGTGATCAAATTTGGTGTTTACTATGGTCACAGTGAAATAGGAATATATTTCTTGAGATCTCTTAAAGTTGCCATGGATTCTTGATTTGAATTTGACTGTCAATCATCAAATTTTTTCTCTCATCGTATTTCCGTTTTCATACCTCAAAGGAAATACCATGGGTGCACCAAGAATGAAATTTCACTGGCATGTTGCAAAAGTTGGCATCAACACAGACTGCAACTGAGAAACAAAGAAATGGGACTCGAGGGACAGCTGAGATGCATTCTATTAATATTTAAATTGAGTTTCTCCTTGGAGTCGTGTCTAGACTGGTTGACTTTGTTCTAAAGAAACAGACTACAACTAATTTTACTTCACTGCTGAGCATTTCTTCAGCAAAAGTATATCATTTTCTTTCTCTTTCTTCTGCCGGTTTTTATTTATCGTGCTTCATTCCTCAAAACAGTCAATAGGTCCTTTTTCTATAAAAAGAAGTCAAATTATTTATCAAAGTATTCAATCATTTATAATTTGGCTCAAACCATTTTCCTAATATTGTCTGTCGTTCTAAATAATAATAATGGTGTGGGGCGCCTGGGTGGCGCAGTCGGTTAAGCATCCGACTTCAGCCAGGTCACGATCTCGTGGTCCGTGAGTTCGAGCCCCGCGTCGGGCTCTGGGCTGATGGCTCAGAGCCTGGAGCCTGTTTCCGATTCTGTGTCTCCCTCTCTCTCTCTGCTCCTCCCCCGTTCATGCTCTGTCTCTCTCTGCCCCAAAAATAAATAAACGTTGAAAAAAAAATTTAAATAATAATAATGGTGAAAATAATAATGATAGTTCATTTTGCTAATATTTGCTTACAATGTGTGGTGAATTCGTTTAAGCCCATTATGTACATCATCTAACTTAATCTTCACAACAACCTTCCTGTGAGCTCCATTAAACATTTTTTTTAACTTCTATTTATTTTTGAGAGACAGAGAGAGACAGAGCATGAATGAGGGAGGAGCAGAGAAAGAGGGAGGCCCAGCATCCGAAGCGGGCTCCAAGCTCCGAGCTGGCAGCACAGAGCCCCATGCGGAGCCCGAACCCACAAACTGCCAGATTGTGACTCGAGCCAAAGCCGGATGCCCTCCCGACTGAGCCATCCAGGCGCCCCTGTGAGCTTCCATTTTTAAGATGAGGAATTTGAGGCTCAAAAGGGATGGGTAACTTGCTCAAGTTTAGAAAGCCAGTTTGTCTGGTGGCCGGTCTGTCTGATTCCCCAGACACTGCATTAACTCTCGTGTTTTTGGTAACTAGGCCACACTGGCCTACATACCATGACTTAAAGACCTTTACTTCAAGAGTCCATATGTCTGCTTGTATGCGCTAACACTCTACCTACAGATCAAACTCTTCCTCAATTTTTGTAAAATTTTTGAACGTTTATTTACTTTGAGAGAGAGAGAGATAGAGTGCATGCAAGTCGGGGACGGGCAGAGAGAGAGGAAGAGGGAAAATCCCAAGCAGGCTCCCTGCTGTCAGTGCAGAGCCCGAACCGGGACTCGATCCCACCAACCGTGAGAGCATGACCTGAGCTGATAACAAGAGTCGGACACTTAACCAACTGAGCCACCCCGGTGCCCCCCCAATTTTTTTTTTTTTTTTTTTTTTTTTTTTTTTACTTCAGGGCTCTTTTCAGATGCCGAGAACTTCTGTACTATACCACTCAAATCCAAATGTTCACTCTTATAAGTGCCCCTGGCTTTTGCTTGTCTTTACACTCAGCACATTTTCTTTCTGTTTATCATTACTATTATTACTGCTGCTTGTTTCTAAGTTCATCTCCCTTACTAGTCATTACCTTCTAAGCTTAAAAACTGCTCACATAGGAACATCTCAGAACCACACCAGGTTAGGGTTGAAAGAAGGGATCTTCAAGATCATCTTTTCAACTCCCTCCACTTCACAGATGGAGAAAATGGGCACCGGGGGAACTGACTTGCATTAGATTGCACCTCTTATCCACCACAGCACTAGCAATAGAAGCCAAGTCTCCTGAGCCACAGGACATTGCCTTTTTTTTTTCCTACATGCCAGGGCAAGTCAATTATTCCCTTAAGACATTATCAAGAGTACATGGCACCTGCATGTGAGCATCAGGAATGCTGCTGAGCGAACAGCATGGCCAAGCCCTGTCGTCTACACCTATACCCACACGATCCTGACTTGACACGTTCAGACTCCAATTTCAAATTGTTTTCCAATTCATTTGTAGTATCTTTCCATGCCACTTATCATTCGTGTCGCTGTTTTTCTCTCAAATCAAATGAAAATGAATCCACAGGCTTGACATAAGATCTGAGTAGGATACAGCCAAGTATTGGTTTCAGAGGGACCTAGTGTTGGACAATGGCTGGTGTTCAGGAATGACAATTTTTTAAAACTCCTCTCTCTAAAGGAATTTGTGCTAAGAATTCTGTAGCTTCTCATTTAATTCCCATGGCCCGTGGCCAATAGATAACTGAAAGTTGTAAGTTAAGCAACATTTTTGTAAGGCATCTGCCAGTCTTCATCATACCCTACCCACATTTGCATTGGTCTTCATAAGGTATGAATTAACCATGTTGTCTGGATTGACTTTTTCCAGACTTCTGAATTTAGCACCTTTCAAACATTTTGACGTATCAGTTTCTTAGGTAAATATTTCTTTATTAAGACACTGCCTCCCACTCTTATAAGTGCTACCGGTTCTAGCCAAGGATGATTTTTCCTTTGTGTAGACAGACTCAAGAGAGAATGATCCAGGTTAGCATAATAAATATCTGTGCCACTTTATACAAATGATTATTAAAACGCTCTGAAGAGGAAAAGAGCAGTTACAATATTTTTGTTAGTACCTACTGAGACCTCTAAAAAGCATTTCTTAGGGGTTTGATGCAAATCAAATTTCATAATGAATATAATATTCAGTTTTTCATTTCTTCATTCTTATCTTTGTTGACTTCGAGTGTCACATATGGGAGAATTTGGAAATAGAGCCAATAGCTTCAACAGTTGTGATTTCTATAAGATAATGTACCATTTACAGATTGAGTCACTCATGAGAAATGTTTCCATACAAATTTGTAAAAATATGGTAACAAGGGAAAAAAAAGCCCTCCAACGAAGTCAAATACAACAGTCATCTTTACCTATGTAGTATCTTTCTTTACAAAAGAAGACAGATGTACACATACATACACACAAGATAGAAAATATTTCATGTAAAATCTGCCAAGAAATTCCTGGCCTTTCATTCACAAAATAAGAGAACAGTCTGTAGGAAAATACTTAGACAATATATGACTGTGTAGAATTAACTTATTGAACATTTTTGTGGATCAGGATTCTATAATTTTGTAGCCAGTTATTTTTCCTTAAAGTTAAATGAGTTATGGTAATTTTATGGAATTGGCATATAAAGAAAATCTAAACTTTTTACAATACTTAAGTGACTGAGGTACTTCATTCCAAAGTAGTTGAAGTGAAGAGGGAACTAAATTAATTTCTGCGACAGGTTTCCATTAGCCAGCTTTTGCCTTCCTGAAAATAAAATTTCCATATTTTTCTTTAATTTCAATTACCTTATAAACTTACATTGCTTAAGGGAATAAGCAAAAAAGGAAATTAACATTCTTTATCACTTCCTTCATCAAAACTTGCATAGAACCAATCTTATACATAGTTCATCAAAATGAACACTCCTGATACAATAAAAGCGGGGTACATTTGATTTTGAATTTGATAATCAGTAACCCAGCAAAATGTTGACATAATAATTTTCAATTCATTGTAGTTTCCCCATTTGTGGCTAGCAAACCATATTTAGTTTTTCTGTCTTCTGACCAAATTCCTCCAATTTCAATGGCCAGTTAGGCTTCAGGAATTGGTATGTTATTTGAGTATTTTCTTGCTTAAAAAATCATATATGTTACACATGAAATGAATGCAAAATAAGCTTTCAGGTAATTATCTTATTTTAAATAATGCCATAAAAGCAGAAGAAGATCTGCAATGACTTTATAGGACAAAAAATAAAAATAAAAATAAAGACCAAAGGACAAGAAGTTGTCAATGATTGGCTAATTCAGCATTTCTCAAAATGATGTTCCTCAGGTTTTGTTTTATGGGAAGTGAAGATGTATTAATATTTTTTTTTAATTTTTTTTCAACGTTTATTTATTTTTGGGACAGAGAGAGACAGAGCATGAACGGGGGAGGGGCAGAGAGAGAGGAAGACACAGAATCGGAAACAGGCTCCAGGCTCTGAGCCATCAGCCCAGAGCCTGACGCGGGGCTCGAACTCACGGACCGCGAGATCGTGACCTGGCTGAAGTCGGACGCTTAACCGACTGCGCCACCCAGGTGCCCCTATGTTAATATTTTTTTAAAAGATGAGAAAATATGGGGTGCCTGGGTGGCTCAATCAGTTAAGCATCTGACTTTGGCTCAGGTTATGATCTTGTAGTTCGTGAGTTCTAACCCCACATCAGGCTCTGTGCTGACAGCTCAGAGACTGGAGCCTGCTTCGGATTCTGTGTCTCCCTCTCTCTCCGCCTCTCTCTCTCTCTCTCTCTCACTCTCACTCTCAAAAATGAATAAACATTTAAAAAGAGAATTAAAAAAAACAAAAAGATGAGAAAATAGAAGAAAAGAAAATTATTTCATGACAAAATAAGTTTGTGAACAGTGTAGTTTTCTGAGTTGTAATGGTAATATATGTGGAAAAGCTATAAGTAGTAAGTAAAGCATTTGACTACAAGAACCCCATCCCTTTTAAAGCAAATATTATCAAGTAGTATCTAAGTACTTGATGAAGTACTTAGAAGTACTATCTAAGCACAGGATGACAAACTTGTAATGTAAAAGGCCAGATACACTTGGCAGGCTTTATGGGTTTTTATTTTCACAACTACTAAACTCCTAGCACAAAAGCAGCCACAGACAGTATGTGAAAGAATTGGCATCACTATGTTCCAATAAAACTTTATTTATAGACAATGACATTTGAAACTTATCATTTTCATATGTCACAAAAATATTATTAATCTTTTGATTTTTTCAGCCATTAAAAAAATTTCTGAGCTTTACAAGCCATACAAAAACAGGTGACAGACAGAATTTGACACATGGGCTGTGGTCTAGAGGAAATAGGATCTGTGTTGTGCAGACCCTGATTCTTTTCCTTAGAAAGATGCATTCTATATTAGAAAAGAGAACTTTCTTAACTCTTGCCCGATCTGGATGAACTTTTCCATAATATTACTTAACTGCCTCACCCCTCTTCCTGGCTTCCTTGTCAGGTCAAATTGGAGTAACATTGAGGTAAACTCAGACGTGACCACGTGCTTTCCAGGCAGGGTTTTTATTTTAATTTTATTTAAATCCAAGTTAGTTAACATGTAGTGTAATAATGGTTTCAGGAATAGAATTTGGTGATTCATCACTTACATACAACACCCAGTGCTCATCCCAACAAGTGACCTCCTTAATGCCCATCAGCCATTTAGCCCATCCCCCCACCCAACACCTCTCCAGCAGCCCTCAGTTTGTCCTCTGTATTTAAGAGTCTCCTGTGGTTTTCCTCCCTCTCTGTTTTTATCTTATTTTTCCTTCCCTTCCCCTGTGTTCAACTGTTTTGTTTCTTAAATTCCATATATCAATAAAATCATATGATATTTATCTTTCTCTGACTGACTGACTTCACTCAGCAAAATAAATTCTACTTCCATCCATATTGTTGCAAATGGCAAGATTTCATTCTTTTTGATCGCCGAGTAATATTCCAATGTGTATATATGTGTATACGTTTATCCATTCATCAATTGGTGGACATTTGGGCTCTTTCCATAATTTGGCTATTGTTGATAGTGCTGCTATAAACATTGGGGTGCATGTGCCCCTTCGAATCAGCATTTTTGTATCTTTTGGATAAATACCTACTAGTGCAATTGCTGGGTTGTAGGGTACCTCTATTTTTAATTTTTTAAGGACTCTCCATGCTGTTTTCCAGAGTGCTTGAATTTTTTGTTCTAGGCTCTCACCATGGGAAGGTTCTAGGCTCTCACCATGGGAAGGAACATTGACAATTACTGGGTTCCCTAAGTGGGTCTTACTTTCAAGAAGAGACTGCTGTCACCAGAATAATTCATGTCCCATTCCTTTCTCAGTTACATTTTTCGTTATAATCAAGTTCCTGGCATCCTCCTTCTAGGTAGCTTTCCATATTACATCCTTTATATAAGCTATAGGGAAAGTCTATAGGGAAAAGATGTCTCAACTACAGTGTCCAGTTACCATCACAGTCCAATTTCTCACTGTAAATTAATCATTTGCCTTTCTGATCTTGTGAGCCAGGGTATTGTGAATCTACCCCTTAAGTAACAAGTCCACTGTAGATATGCTTACGACTTAAATCTCTGGGTCAACAAAGCTGAAGACTAGATCCCAGACCTTGGCATCACTGTAATGATGTATCGCTGTGAGGCAGTCAGCAACCTTTCCCCTGGTGACGCAAGTCTTTGTGTTGGCTTCATCCCCATTTGTCTTGTTTGGACTTCTGCAGGTACAATTTGCAAGGCCCCACAGATTTAATTATGAGGGAATGCAATCATTTTACTTTACAGATGACAATACTGAGGCAGAGAAGGGAAGAATGTGTCCCAAGATCACAAAGAGATATGGAAAATTCATGATTCATTTCAGGTCTCTTGATGCTCAGTTGAACATTCTTTTTCCTGTTCAGATGATTCCAGGTGGATAAAAAAGCACTTTCCTGTTCTCATTTGGGCTTCATATATATTTAGGGATTATAAAACTCCAGTAATGTCTGAGACCTTACACATCATGTAGTCTAGTGTCTCTTAACAGGAATCTGTGGACTGGATGCATTAGAATGACCCTTGAGGGTTTCCATTCTATGGGAGAAGGTTGAGATAAAAGACTGTATTTTCATAAATTTCCCAGGAGACTCTCCTGCACAGAAATACTTGGAAACTTCTGATCTAATACAACTCACTTTTCCACATGAACTTACCGAGGTCTCCAAAGGAGAAGGAATCTTGTCTTTGTACATAATTTCTTACTTGGAGACTAGAGCCCCATCACACTTGACTTTTCAGCAGTTATTTACAACTCCAGCACCATGTACTATGTGTACAGCTTGGAGCTTTTCAGTGTAAAAGATCTATGTTAAGGAAGTCGAAAAAGCAGCACAGTATCCTAGAGTAAATCCTAGAGCAGATATTCACTCCCAAATAGCATTTGGACAGAAGTGTTTTCTGCTTCTATTGCCGCTGCCTACATAATTTATGCTGTTGGACATAGTCAAAAAGGCAGAAAGCTCCAATTAGAAAAAGACAATAGCAAGCATTGTCATCACTGAATTTAGAGACATAACAGTAGATGAAGTCATTATGTCATTATTTCAAAATTCTTTGAAAATATAATCAGATTCTGAAGGGCTCCCCTGCAGACTATTCAAGTCTTTGTGGATTATTCTCAGCCATATACCAGGATTAGGAATGTAGATGTATGCTACTATGGACAGTTCTAGGGCCGTAACTTTAACTCACCTCAGAGATTCATACATGTATTTCAATGGTCTATGCCAGTACATCCTTACTCATATATCTACACATTATTTTGCTTAATGCTATTGAACACTTATATATGCCAGGCATAACCATAAAGCATTTCATAGTCAGATAAGGGAATAAAACAACTCACATAGGTCTGAAATAAGAAAGTTCATTAACTGTTGTATGTGTTTAGAGATAGGAACTATCATACTCAGTTTGCGGGAAGTAATGGGAAAGGTTGATGGCACATGAGGTGGGCCTTGCAAAATGAGCAGTGGAAGGAAGAAGGACGGGAGAGAGAGAGAGAGATGGGGACAGAAGGAGGGAGGATGGAAAGAAAGAGAGAGAGAGGATGAATAGAGAATATAAGTATTCATTCCAGGCATAACGCTGAGATTTATACTTTGCATACTTTCTTTGAAAGTGTATTTCTACCTTCTTAGTTCCCTTAAGAAACTTGCAAACTAGGGGCAACTGGGTGCCTCAGTCGGTTAAGCTTCCGACTTTGGCTCACCTTATGATCTCACAGTTCATGAGTTCCAGCCCCGCGTCGGGCTCTGAGCTGATAGTCAGAGCCTGAAGCCTGCTTCGAATTCTGTGTCTCCCTTTCTCTCTTTCTCTCCCTCCCCACTCAACACTCTGTCTTTCTGTCTGTCTCTCTCAAAACTAAATAAACATTAAAAATTTTTAAAAATTTACAAATTAAAATTCCTGTCTCCTATGCATTAATAAAGTGCACTGGCTTTAATACATTGGTGCTAAACAGAAAGGTGTTCATGGACATTGCCTATAGGCCAAATATAGTTATTAATAGAAGCCTAGAACTCTGATAATGATACTGTGGCATGAAGAGTGGGACAGTAGTATTAAGGATAAAGGAGCAAAGGATTTGGAATCAGAGGGACAGGATTTGAGCCTCTTCCCTGCTATTAATTGATGGTATGATCTTGGGGTTTTTATTCAATGTCTTTTGGACCTCAACTTCCTATAAAGAGTATGAAAATGCCTCTCCTTTCTAGCTCTCCACGTGAGAGCTAGAGGATCAAATAAGATAAGTGAAAAATTAGGTGTCAACATAGAATATAATTATTACTGGCAGTAATAGTGGTAGTTTAAAATTTTCGTATCATTTAAAGATTTTTATATATATGCCACATGAGGATTTTTTTTTCCATTCTTTTTCAAAGCATTAATCTTGTAATGTCAGAAATAAACTTCTAAGATGAGTCACTGGTATAAAGATGGCATTCAGACTTAAAAATCCTTTCTGGATGGCTTAGAGACATTTAACTGTTAATATGGATATGAAAGGCCAGAAGGCTGAATCACGGATGGGAAAGAGAAATCAGTTTTTGTGCATTGATCAGACTGTAGTAGCCAATATCATCTGCCTACAGGAGCTGGACTCAGTGACTCTCCTTGCTTCCTTTGAGCTCATGTGTATTCCTATTACCATTTAACCCCTGAAGCTGACTGATTGTAGAAAGGTGGCTTTTGTTACTCAAGATCACTGCAAACAAATCTCCATTTCTAAGGCATCCAGCTCAAGGGTTGTCATGAAGCCGTCCTATTATTGTATCTGCCACATCTGTTAAAAATATTTTTTGTCAGTAATTTGCTTTTGGTTTTGCTGATGGCATTGTTTTTTAGAGAGAGAAGCTACTGTCCTTAATAAAATAAAGAGCATTCTCAAGCAGCCCACAAAGAAAGAAATGGAACTAGTCAATAAGTACTTGGAAGCATGTTCACTCTCACTAACAGTCAAAGAAAATGTACATCACCGAGATAGTGTTTCAACCTCTCAAACTGGAAAACATTTAAAAGTAACTGGGAAAAGTAACTGGGCAAACTCATAACACCCTACAATGTGGGAAAACTTAAATGAAATATGGTAGAACTAAAATGTGTTCTAAAGAACAGAAGGCAATGAAGAAATAATTGCTACAAATATATGAGAAATATCAAACGTGATCGATGATCCAGAAGGAAATGCAGTGAAAAGTTTATAGCAGTCATTTCTGAATGATTGTATTACAATTTTTTAGTTTCTAAATTTCCTCTCGTGAATATTACTGTGATTATTCATAAAAATTAAAAACACAAATATGTGCATATGCACATGTACCCTTATGCACACTTAGAAATCTTCTAGAGTTGCTTGTTTCTGTTATATTAAATGTATAATCTGCCTCATATGACAGCCACATTCTTTTTTAAAAAATTTACCTCATTATGGTAATGAACACTTAACATGAAATTTAGCCTCTTAATAAATTTCAAGTGCACAATACATTATTGTTGACGTAGGCACAATATCGTACAGCAGGTATCTAGACCTTATTCATCTTACTGAACTGAAACTTCATGCCTGTTGATTTATCAACACTCATTTTCCCTTCTTCAGCCCTTTGGTAACCACCATTCCAGTCTTTGATTTTACGAATTTGACTGTTTTAGATACCTCATATAAGTGGAATCACACAGTACTGGTCTTTTTTTTTTTTTTTTTTTGTCTGGCTTGTTTCTCTTAACATAATCTCCTCAAAGTTTATCCACATTGTGGCATATTGCAGAATGTCCTTGTCCTTTTTAAAATTTTTTTTAATGTTTATTCATTTTTGAGAGACAGAAAGAGACAGAGTGCTCGCAGAGAGAAAGAAAGGGAGACAGAATCAGAAGCAGGCTTGAACCCATGAACGTGGGGCTTGAACCCATGAACTGTGAGATCATGACCTGAGCCAAACGAAGTCTGACTCTTAACTGACTGAGCCACCCAGGTGCCCCAAAATGTCCTTGTATTTTAGGGCTGAATAGTATTCCACTGTATGTTTATACTACATTTTCTTTATCCATTCATTTATCACTAGATGTTTAGGTTGTTTCTAGAGCTTAGCTGTGTCATAAGCACAAGCATAGTGCTATAATGAACATGGGAATGCTTATATCATTTTAAGATCCTGATTTCAATTCTTTTGAATATATACACAGAAATGGAATTGCTGGATGATATGGTAGCTCCATTTTTAATTTTTTGAAGACTCTTCATATTGTTTTCCATAGTGGTTTTACCATTTTGCTTTCCTACCAACAGAGGCAAGCGTTTCAATTTCTCCACGTCCTTGCCAACATGTTATACTTTCTGCTTTGTTTTTTTAAATTTTTTGCTTTGTTTGTTTTTTTTTTTTTTTAATTAATGGCTGTCCTTTCATGTCTTCTGCCCATTTTTTAACTGGATTATTTATTTTGGGGGTATTGATTTTTATAGGTTTTTTTTTTATATATTTTGTATAGTAACCCTTTATCAGATAGGTCATTTGCAAATATCTTCTCCCATTCCATAGGTTGCCTTTTAGTTTTGTTGATTGTTTCCTTCACTGTGCAGAAGTTTTTTATCTTGATGACGTCCCAATCATTCATTTTTGCTTTTGTTTCCTTAGCCTCAGGAGACATATCTAGTATGAAGTTGCTGTGACCAATGTCAAAGAGGTTATTGCCTGTGTTCTCTAGGATTTTGATGATTTCCTGTGTCACATTTGGGTCTTTCATCCATTTTGAATTTGTTTTTGTGTATGGTGTAATAAAGTGGTCCAGTTTCATTCTTCTACATGTTGCTGTTCAGTTTTCCCAACACCATTTGTTGACGATAACTTTTTTCCATTGGATATTCTTTCTTGCTTTGTCAAAGATTAATTGATCATATAGTTGTGAGTCCATTTCTGGGTTTTCTATTCCAAAAAAAGACATCCACATGGCTAACAGACATATGAAAAGATGCTCAACATCAGCTGTCATCAAGGAAATACAGATAAAAACTACAATGCGATATCACTTCACACCAGTCAGATGGCTAAAATTAACAACACAGGAAACAACAGGTGTTGGCGAGGATGTGGCGAAAGGGCAACCCTCTTACGCCATTGGTGGGAATGCAAACTGGTGCAGCCACTCTGGAAAATGGTATGGAGGGTCCTCAAAAAGTTAAAAATAGAACTACCCTAGGACCCAGTAATTGCACTACTAGGTATTTACCCAAAGGATATAAAAATACTGATTCAAAGGGACACATGCACCCAGATATTTATAGCAGCATTATCAACAATAACCAAATTGTGGAAAGAGCCCAAATGTCCACTGACTGATGAATGGATAAAGAAGATGTAAATAAATAAATATATTTATATATATATACATACATTTATATATACACACACTGTGTATATATATACACATATAAATAAATATATATACATATACACTATATATGTGTATATATATATACATATATATGCATATATATGTATATATATATACACACACATACACACATACATATAATGGAATATTGCTCAGCCATAAAAAGAATGAGATATTGCCATTTGCAATGATGTGGATGGAGCTGGAGAGTATTATGCTAAGCAAAATAAGTCAGAGAATGACAAATAGCATATGATTTCACTTGTATGTGGATTTAAGAAACAAATGAACATAGGGGGGGAAAAGAGAAGCAAACCAAGAAACAGACTCAAACTGAGGGTTATTGGAGGAGAGGTGGGCAGGGGGATGTGTTAGCTAGGTGATGGCTACTAAGGAGGGCACCTGTGATAAGCTCTAGCTGTCTATGTAAGTGGTGGATCACTAAATTCTACGTCTGAAACTAATATTACACCATATGTTAACCAACTGGAATTTAAATAAAAATTTGGAGAAAGATAAATAAATTAATTAATTAATTAATAATAAAATAATAAAGTAAAACAATAATATAGTGGCTGTACTAACAAATGTGAGATGATACTTCATTGTGGTTTTGACTTGCTTTCTCTGATGATTAGTGGCAATAAGCATGTTTTAATATAACTGTTGGCCTTTGGCAAGTCTTATTTGGAGGGATGTCTCTCCAAGTTCTTAGGTCATATTATTTAGATTAAAGTGGCAAGCTTTTTTATTGCATTGTGTGCATTCCTTATATATTTTGGAGATTAACCCCTTATCAGATATATGATCTGCAAATATTTTCTCCCATTCCGTAGGTTGCCTTTT
Source organism: Herpailurus yagouaroundi (assembly GCF_014898765.1). Lineage (NCBI taxonomy): Eukaryota > Metazoa > Chordata > Mammalia > Carnivora > Felidae > Herpailurus > Herpailurus yagouaroundi. Next base: position 4,901,326 of record NW_024420501.1, read on the forward strand.
CACTCTGTCGAGTATATCCTTTACTGTGCAGTTTTTAGTTTGATGTCCAATTAGTTTGGTTTTTGTTGCTTGTACTTTTGTTGTCATATCCATGAAATCGTTGCCAAGACCCTAGTCATGAAACACCATTCTTCAGTGAGCTGCTACTATGCATGTGGTTCTTCTTTCTTTGTTGTAAATCTATTATTTCTAATTTGGTCTTCTGTATTATAGATATTTGATACTATAGATATTGCACATATTTGCAGACCAGATATTTTAAGTTACCAATTCTCAAATTTCAGTGGGGATATATGCAAACTGAATTTCTACTACACTCACTTGGGGCATAAACTTACGCAATAAAAAGGCTACTGTTTTTGTTATTTAAATATACAGGGTTTTTTCCTATAGTAGCAAGCAGAAGAAAAGAAGATTCAAACTGACATTTACTCTGTAGTCCTAAAAGTAGAATTTTATCCAAGAAATCATCACTACATGATTATCTAGTGAATAATATTTCTGACAAGCCTGTATTGCATGACTACCCACTGAGTCATGACTAACTACCAAGTAAATATCTCATTTATGAATTTTAATGCAATTTTGGTTTGAATTGAATCAATATCATCTTATAATGTCTTCGGTGGAACACACCTACAAGGCTTGAAGTAAACAGAAATAAGCAGTTTACTTTTACGCCATGTTGCCAAGTGTATGAATAGTAATGTGAGTCAGCTGAGAGAGCAGAGTTCTTAGCCAGAAGATTTGTACTTTAAGCTTTGGAATAACTCTTATTATGTGTTTTGACCTTGGATGGAGTCTTGTTGTCCTCATCTATAAAATGGGACTAATCTCCTCTGCCTTGCTTACCTTAGTAAGCAAGATTTATCTTGCTTAGAGATTTTTCTACAGACTGGAAAAGCAATAATGCCTTTACTAACACCTTGTGTGCCCAACTTGGCCCCACACTCAGCTATTTGGTTATTAGCCTGGTTAAAGTGAACCAAAGGAGCACAAGTTGCTGATTTAATTTCTAGTTAAAGAAATTGTGTTCACACTGTGTCATAGCCTAATTTAGTCCAGTCACTCAATAAATACGTGTGTCTATGGAAGAGATTAGCTGAGGGTAGGTGGTAGTTCAGTGTTGATGTATTTTAGCTGTAGGAAAACAATCCCTATATGTACCCTGTCTGCGTTTATGAGGCCAAGAGCAAGGTTTTGTATAAAGAACAGCATGCTGATGTTTATAAGGTTGAAATATAGGTATAATTCATAAACACTTCAAATATTTCCTGACTGAAAGCTTTCCTTCTCCTCTGGCTTACTCCTAATAGTCAGTTTAACACTGCTCTCCTTCTATGGCAAATTCCATGATGGTAAAATACATGTGAGTTTGTCAGTTTTTCTCACCACTGAGTCTGTTGTATCTATTTACAGTGCTTAATACATGGCAAGTCCTCAGCAATTATTATATTGAGTACAATATATCTTTATTATATATATAGTATTTTTTATATTTTTTTATAAAAATATATTTTTATTATATATATATATTTTATATTTATATAAAATATAAATATTTATTATATATTATATATTTATTTTATATATATTTATTATATATATATATATAATTTATATATATAAATATATGTATTATATATATAAATATAATTTAATATATATACTGTGTGTGTGTTTATAATATGTATGTACATAAAACTGTTGACTTATAGACTCATTAATCCCACCATCTACCTCTCAACTCTTACCATAGCATCAGATACTTTTTTTAGGTTCACAGTAAATGGTGACTGTCTATTCTTCATATATTTAGGACGAGACAGTTGGGATGTAGTAACCTATTGTTTTACATTAAACTCAAACATTAATCCTTTTTCTTAACATTCAAATGCATACCGTATTGTGCCTAAATAGGATAACGTCCTCAATAATTTGCAAATACATACACCAAACTTTATTTTCCATTCACTGAAAGCTCCCAGTGCAGAGATGAATAGGAAGGCAGTGATTAAAGTTTTGGAGGAGCCCCGTGTAACCTAGGAATGGAGGCTCATTTGAATTCCCTACTTAGCCCTGGTACACATCTTTCGGCTGGTAATTCTCCCTGAGGCTCCTGGTTATTTTGCCTAATACATGTCCCAGTCTTGTTAATCAAACAAGCCCTCGATGTGAAATATAAAACTAATCATAAAATTGTAGTTGCTTTGAATTTATTTTAGTGGAGGTCTGAAGCTACCTTCTGCTAATGTCTAACTTCAGGGGATAATTTGCCTAGGCTTCAGCCATGTGCTGGGCCCACACCTTCTGAGTTACAGTGTATTTACCTATCATACTTAATGGTAAAGGAAAAAATCATGGATCCTCCCCTTTGGAGTAAGAGTTCATTAACAATAAATTCTATAATTCAGTCAAGTTTGTGTAAAAAGTATGTGTGTGAATATATACGTACATGTATATGGTATTTACTCACATCTTCTAAATTAGAACATCAATAAGTTATACTTCATCTCTGATTTAACTATTTTGGTAAAAATAATGGGATTATGAAAATTCCCAGTCCACAGACATGAAAAATAGCATACCAATCTGTAATGCCTAAAGGCTATACTCTTGAGTAATTTTCGAGGTTTGATGCTCATAACTTTATCCCAAATGTTATATGATTGACATTTCATTTTTAATCTCTTTCAGACCTGACAATATAGATTATAAATTGCAAGCCAATATCTCCGAATTTATTTTTGATTTTAAAACCGCTTTTTGAGTGTGTGTGCGTGTGTGTGGAAGAAAGAAAAAGAGAGAAATTGACATCATCCATTTTTTGTCATTATTAAACAAACCTTGTAAAAGGAAAATTGTGCTTTACTGGAATGATTTTATTTCCCTCATGATAGTTTTTATTTAGCATTTGACAAAGCAAATTAAACACACCCAGTAGTGTCCCCTTCCTGGTGAGATTCGTGTTTAATATGTATTAAACAACAATACTTGAACATCTTCTTCTTTATCAACCGCAAAAGTACCGCTGGGCATCAACATCGTTCTGTCCCAAGTTTGGGGGAAAATGAGTAGTAAAATTGAAGTGCTTTGCCAGCACTGTGCTGGCAAATGTTTACCTGTGTGGCAGTCAGCTGGGTCTCACATGCATTACCTTTTACCCCCTCCAGAAGCAGGACAATTGTGGGAATTTTCACTGCAGGCTTCACAACATACAACACAACTGTCACTCCAGAGTGGGTTTGAAGATCAGCCAAGGGAAAGTTAAATTGCCTTATCTTCAACTTGCTCCTTTCACTGTGGAGAATATGCCCATATTTGTGTTTTGAATCACAAGTCTTTGTCAGCACTCAATCCCGAGGGGGGAGTCATTCCCTGGTCTGCTTTCACTAAGGGCGTGCTCACGTCAGGGCAACCTCACGTCCGAACAATATTTTCATCCCATGTGACTACATGGGAAAATCTTATGCTCAAATGGCAAATTTAACAACAAAAAAAACATTCTGAGCTTTTTACCTCCGATAGTTGGATTCACTTCATCCATCATGCATTCACTAATTCCTTTCTTTAAAACAAGTTTGTTAAGTATCAATTATAATCTAGATTCTAAGCAAGACATGGCAGATATGACGAAGAATACAAAATAAATCTTGTCAGTGAGCTCAGAATCCAGGGAAGGAAGTGAAACATAACACACAAAGTTTTAATTATAATATCATTAAAGAAAACAATTTAAAACAACAAAGAGCCGGTGTTAGATCATAAATAGCCAGCGTTAGATAAATAAACTAAGGCCCACCAAGGTTTTAAGTTCCCCCTGGAGAGGCAGCCTCAATGGTATGGAAGTTTATACAAAGGAGTGGTTAGTCCTACCTTGAGTGTTGAAGCAGAACCTCAAAAAGCTGGACCTCCTACGAGGCAAAGGTTTTACACAAATGGAAAGGTGGGGAAGGCCTTCTTAGTGAAGAGAAGGATAACAAAGGCATGGAGGTGGGACGATCAGATTTGTTTTAAGTTAAAGGTTATGCTGTAAAACATGATGTGAGTCCTCCCATAAAGCATTACCTGGGTCTCTTTCATAGATAAACAGTATCCTTTCCAGAGTGACTGTCATCTGCATATGCTGAGTCAATATTACCACCCAGATGTGCAGAGCTATTGAGGACAAGCTCCCTGGTTGGGTTAGATATTTTTATGCTGTTCTGGGCTCATGGGCAGTACCAGGAACACTACCCAGGAGCCTCTCCAAATTATCCCTCTGGTCACAGAGGAGCCCATGAAGAAAAGGAATCATCAGACCTCCTGCTACGTAAATCAAATCCCCCAAACACGTGGTCGGTGTGGGTGGAGTGCATTACATGCAAAGGACATGACATTCAATCCTAGGCTGTGACACAGGCCAATGAATTGGCTGTCCGTAGGTCAGCTTCTTTACATTTAGCCTTCTGTAGTGAAAATAAGGCAGTGACAGTTCAATTCACCAGGGGATCGTTGTGTAACTGTATTTTCTATTGTCATTAGGATTTGGTTTGCAGATAAATGCACAAGTATGAGCTTGCTTCTCCCCAGCTACTTATGACAGAGTACAATAAATTTAAATAACTTTCTTCCCTATATTCTTCAGGAGTCATTACTTCTTGTCTAGTCCTCATAGAGTTATGGAGTTTTAATCAAGAAGATATTTTAGTACAGCGTTTTTTTCAAAGCACACTCCGAGAACACCTGTCTCAGATGTCCTCTTTTCACGATCCAGGTTCTGGAATCACAGTCAAGTCCAACTGGGTCAGTCTCTAAGGATGGGGCGCACGCACCTGCATGTTTAACGAGCTTCCTGGGTGATCTCATGTAAATTAAAGTTTGCCAATTAGTACCTTCAAAGATAGTCTGACTCCATCCTTTCTCAAATCAGTAATCTGCAATTCAGAAAGGGAAAGTGACTTGTCCAGGGTTAACAAAGGAATACCCACCAGGAATACCCTTTCCCAGGCTTCTGAGATCTGAGTTCAAGGTTCTTTATATCACCCTGCAATGTTTATATTCCCTGCCGCCCAGTCATAGGCCTGTTGTGCAAAATTCCGTGGAGGAAGAGTTTTTAGTGATCAGCTACTATCAATACTCAAACTCTTTTTGACTTATAATGATATATCTTAATGTAATTGTTTAGAATATACTTGTGGCAATGCTTTCATGTTCCAGAGAACTGTTTAATTGAGAATGTAGTCTCAACATGGAATCTTAGCATACAGAAAACAATAAGCAAAGATAATTGGCAAGTTTGTAATGTAGTCTCAATATAGGCTTTAGATTTGTGCCAAAACTTTGTACAGGCAGGATAGAATTACAGGACATGGTGCTCAGAAACTAAACACCGCAGGCTGACTAGCCCACACTGGTGACTCAAGCCTCTACCTACTTTGTAGGTTCTCGTTCACAGAGTCACTGAGGCTGGTGCCTTTGTTCTTTTCCGCTACTGTCGTGTTGGCCAAAATGAGAACATTCTGGACCCCGCCCACAAGGAATGACTCCAGAAGTCAGTTTAATTACTTTGAAAATCAATTTAAAAAATATTTCATTTGAAGCGGCGTGGCTTAAGTTACAGCTATCAGGTGAAATGGGGCATCTTTTTGTGACCCAGAATAACAGGCTGTCTGCACTCGCTACTGAGACTTTATGAGAGGCAAGGCCCAGTTGTGGAAAATTCTGAAACCAAACGTGGGCTTTGGCTCCTGAAAAATTGGAGCTTTTATTCAGGCCGACATGCAGTGTAGTTTTATTAAAAACAAAACAAAACAAAGCAACTCATGGGTAGAATTGTTTAATTTTTAAGAAAGTGGCCCTACAGAGTAACAGTTCCCTGCCAGGTAGAGTGAGTTACACTAAGACCTTTTTTTTTCCCCCTTTAAGATGACAAAGGCTTTGAATCTGAGAACTGTCAGCCTGCTTGTAGTCCCTTCCATGTGTTGTTCATCTCACTTGAGGTGATAAAGTGCTTTCACAGAGCCAAAAGATTTCTCAGGGATTCGGGAAGTCTTGTCTGGTACCTCTGCAAATTAAGCTTCTGTATTTTGAATTCTCAGACTTCACCCCTGGCAATGTTTTAGCTTCTTACCAGGATTGGAGAGGAGGAAGAAAAAACACTTCACCTCAGATAAAATATTCCCTACTTGTGCTGATCATCTTGGCCCGTAGTTGAGAAGGGCGTTCGGTTACCATTAAAAATATTGATTAACGGAGCCAGTATTTTGTAGGGTTTCTAAGCAACACGTCCTTTTCAGGCAGATAAGGACCCACCACATCATCTTGGATGTCCTACCTGCGCATCTCTCAGGGCCTCTTTATTATTATGGGCTTTTTCTCAGTTTCCTCTTTTGTATCGTTAACATGATTTAAATGTGAGATAATCACCAAGTGTGCACGACATGATCATTACTCTCTTTACGCTACTCTCTTTTTTGAAGTAAGGTAACCACTTGCCTGTAGGCTCAGTCATAGATATTTATAAGTTCTCTTTCCACTTTAGCATCGTGTGATTAGACCTAGGGCACATTTTATCTATCTTGTCTGTCATTTTTTTTTTTGGTATGTATTTGTAAAAGGGAGATAGCTAATAACTTTGTGAGTTTAGAAAGGAGCTGCGTCTCTGCATTCTCAATTGAGGATATAGTTGATTTCAAGTTAGAACATGTTAGAATAAAAAAGGCTATGTAAAAGCCTTTTTGACAATAGGCACCACTCAAATATAATGCATTAGGAGGTATATTGTATCTTTGTTTTAATATCCCGATATGAACAGTGTGTAAAAACCATGTAAGTGTTTCCATTTGCACCTTCAATCTGAATACCATTTTCTTTTTAAGAGGGAATTTTAGAAATATAGGTAAAATCAAACTATACACTGTTACTATGGTTATCGTCTGTTTAATGGAAGCATTTGAAGAATATTTATCCTTGACATTTTCCAAATGAAGTTCAGTGAATTGTGCACAGGGGAATACAAATGGATGCATTCATCCTGACTTGAAAAAAACACTCTGGCTTTGTTAAACACCCTTTTCAAACTTTATATTCTCAGTGAGGCACTAAAATCCAGTTTTGTGCTAAAAAAAATAAGTTTTATATATAGATTTTAGGCCTAAATATGCAATTTATCATCAAAAGAAATTGAAAACATTAAGAATATATGTAAAGCCTCCATTTTTTGGAAAGTGATGGTAAATTAAGACACTAGATAATGAATGCTAGCATTAGGTTGGAATTTTAATTTGCTGTGTAATATGAGGGTCATTTATCTCTTCCCCTACCATTTCCTTAATTAACAAATCATATTGGAAACATATGAACAGTTTACCCCTTATTCAGAGCTCTGGATTGTTGTATAATAAATTGAGGACACATTGATTTTCTACTTTTCCTTATTAGAATATCATCCTTTGGGTGCTTTCTAGTCTACTAGTGAACAATAAACACTGCTAGCTCCAGATGGTGAGAAAATGAATACCTTGCAGGTGCTACACACGTAAGACAGCAGCGAGGAGGAATTGGATGCGTTCATTGGAATTACAGGGTGACGAGCAATACGATGCTAGTGGACACAATTCTTGACTTCCTCCTAGCAGACTCAGTATTGATTCTTAATTCAATGAGATTAAAACTCCAAGACCATGCATTCTGAGTTTCTGTCTTTGTAGTTTTATTGCTTATGCGGGTGGATAAAATGTTGGCAGTTGAATCGACTCCAGGGACTCCAATTGTGTATTGAGTGTCATATGAATATAATAACTTTCTTGTCTTTATTTCAAGTTTTTATTTAAATTCTAGTTAGTAAAGGGGCGCCTGGGTGGCTCAGTCGGTTAAGCGTCCAACTTCGGCTCAGGTCACGATGTCTTGGTTTGTGAGTTCGAGCCCCGCATCAGGCTCTGTGCTGACAGCTCAGAGCCTGGAGCCTGTTTCAGATTCTGTGTCTCTGTCTCTCTCTCTCTCTCTGCCCTTCCCCCACTTGTGCTCTGTCTCTCTCTATCAAAGATAAATAAATATAAAAAAATTTTCAATTCTAGTTAACAGATATGATAAAATGGGCTTCAGGTGTAGAATTTAATTATTCATCACTTACCTATAACACCCAGTGACCATCACAACTGCCCTTCTTAGTACCCATCACCCATCTAGCCCATCTCCCGTCCACCTCCCTCCATCAACCCTCAGTTTGTTCTCAGTACTTAAGACTCTCTTATGGGACACCTGGGTGGCTCAGTCAGTTAAGTGTCTGACTTCAGCTCAGGTCATGATCTTGCAGTCCATGAGTTCGAGCCCCATGTGCTAACAACTCAGAGCCTGGAGCCTACTTCAGATTCTGTGTCTCCCTCTCTTTCTTCCCCTCCCCTATTCACACTCTGTCCCTCTCTCAAAAATAAAATAAACATTAAAAATGTTTTTTTTAAAAAAAGAGTCTCTTATAATTCATTTCCCTCACTCTTTCTTCCCCTTCCCCTATATGCATCTGTTTTTTTCTTAAATTCCACATATGAGTGAAATCAGATGGTATCTGTCTTTCTCTGACTGACTTATTTCACTTAGCATAATACACTCTAGCTCCATCCACATCATTGCAAATGGCAAGATTTCATTCTTTTTGGTGGCTAATATTCCATTGTATCGATAAACCACATCTTCTTTATCCATTCATCAGTTGATGGGCATTTGGGCTCCTTCCATAGTTTGGCTATTGTTGATAATGCTACTATAAACATCGGGGTACATGTGCTCCTTCAAATGAGTATTTGTATATCTTTTGGATAAATACATAGTAATGCAATTGCTGAGTTATAGAGTAGTTCTATTTTTAACTTTTTGAAGACTCTCCACACAGATTTTCAGAGTGGCTGCACCAGTTTGTATTCCCAGCAACAGTGCAAGGGGGTTCCTCTTTCTCCATATCCTTGCCAACACCTGTTGTTTCCTGTGTTGTTAATTTTAGCCATTTTGACAGGTGTGAGGTGCTATCTCATTCATGGTTTTGAATTGTATTTCCCTGATGATGAGTGATGTTGAGCATCTTTTCATGTGTCCGTTAGCCATCTGGATGTCTTCTTTGGAAAAATGTCTATGCATGTCAGTTGCCCATTTCTTTTTTTTTTTTTAATGTTTATTTATTTTTGAGAGAGAGAGAGAGAGAGAGTGGGGAAGGGCAGAGAGAGAGGGAGACAGAATCTGAAGCAGGCTCCAGGCTCCGAGCTGTCAGCACAGAGCCTGATGCAGGGCTCGAACTCATGAACTATAAGATCATGACCTGAGCCTAAGTCAGACGCTTAACCGATGGAGCCACTCAGGTGCCCCTCGTCTGCCCATTTCTTAACTGGATTATATTCTTGGGTGTTGAGTTGGATAAGTTCTTTATGTATTTTGGATACTAACCCTTTATCCAATATGCCATTTGCAAATATCTTCTCCCATTCTGTCAGTTGCCTTTTATTTTTGTTGATTGTTTCCATTGCTGTGCAGAAGCTTTTTATCTTGATGAAGCCCCAATAGTTCATTTTTGCTTTCATGTCCCTTGCCTTCAGCAATGTGTCTAGTAAGAAGTTTCTCTGGCCAAGGTCAAAGACATTGCTGCCCGTGTTCTTTTCTAGGATTTTGATGATTTCCTGTCTCACATTTAGGTCTTTCGTCCATTTTGAATTTATTTTGTGTATGGTGTAAGAAAGTGGTCCAGGTTCATTCGTCTGCATGTCGCTGTCCAGTTTTCCCAACACCATTTGTTGATGAGACTGTCTTTCTTCCATTGGATATTCTTTCCTGCTTTGTCAAAGATGAGTTGACCATATAGTTGTGGGTCTGTTTCTGGATTTTCTGTTCTGTTCCATTGATCTATGTTCTGCTTTTGTGCCAGTACCATACTGTCTTGATGACTACAGCTTTGTAGTATAGCTTGTCTGAAATCATGATGCCTCCAACTTTGCTTTTCTTTTTCAAGGTTGCTTTGGTTTTTGTGGTTCCATACAAATTTTAGGATTGTTTGTTCTAGCTTTGTGAAAAATGCTGGTATTTTTTTGATAGGGATTGCATTCAAAATGTAGATTTTTTTTTTTTTTTGGATAGTACAGACATTTCAACAATGTTTGGTCTTCTGTGAGTATGGAAGGTTTTCCATTTCTTTGCATTCTCTTCAATTTCTTTCATAAGTTTTCTAGAGTTTGCAGAGTATAGATCTTTTACCTTTTTGGTTAGATTTATTCTTAGGTATCTTATGGTTTTTGGTGCAATTGTAAGTGGTATAGATTCCTTGATTTCTTTTTCTGCTGCTTCATTATTGGTGTTTAGAAATGCAACAGGTTTCTGTACATTGATTTTATATCTTGTGACTTTGCTGAATTCATGTATTAGTTCTAGCAGTTTTTCAGTTGAGTTTTTCAGGTTTTCTACAGAGTATCATGTCATCTGCAAATAGTGAAAGTTTTATTTCTTCCATGCCAATTTGGATGCCTTTTATTTCTATTTGTTGTCTGATTGCAGAGGCTCAGACTTCCATGATTTCCACTACTTAACCATGTTAAATAGTCTTGGTGAGAGTGAACATCCCTGTCTTTTTCCTGACCATAGAGGAAAAGCTCTCAGTTTTTCCCCATTGAGGGTGATATTAGCTGTGGGTCTTCCATACATGGTCTTTATGATGTTGAGATATGTTCCAGCTAGACCTACTTTTTTGAGGTTTTTTTAATCAGGAATGGATGCTATATTTTCTCAAATGCTTTTTCTGCATCTATTGAGAGGATCATAAGATTCTTATCCTTTCTTTTATTAGTGTGATATATCACATTGATTGATTTGCAAATATTGAACCACCCCCATAGCCCAGGAATAAACCCCATTTGATCCTGGGGAAAAGTTCTTTTAGTGTATTGTTGGATTTGATTTGCTAGTATCTTGTTGAGAATTTTTGCATCCATGTTCATCAGGGATATTGGCCTGTAATTCTTCTTTTTAGTGGGGTCTTTGTCTAGCTTTGGAATCAAGGTAATACTAGCTTTGTAGAAGGACTTTACAATTTTTCCGTCCATTTCTATTTTTTGGAACAATTTGAAAAAAATAGGTATAAAGTCTTCTTTAAATCTCTGGTAGAATTCCACTGGAAATCCATCTGACGCTGGACTTTAGTTTGTTGGGAGATTTTTGATTACTGATTCAAATTTTTCACTGGTTATGGATCTGTTCAAATTTTCTATTATTTTTTAATTTTGTTTTATTTATTTTTATTTTTTAATTTACATCCAAGTTAGTTAGCATATAGTGCAATAATGATTTCAGGAGTAGATTCCAGTGATTCATCCCCTATGTATACCAGTGCTCATCCCAACAAGTGCCCTCCTTAATGTCCATCTCCCCACCCAATACCCCTCTAGCAACCCTCAGTTTGTTCTCTGTATTTAAGAGTCTCTTATGTTTTGTCCCCCTCCCTGTTTTTATATTATTTTTGCTTCCCTTCCCTTACGTTCATCTGTTTTGTCTCTTAAATTCCACATATGAGTGAATTCATATGACATTTGTCTTTCTGTGACTAATTTCACTTAACATAATACCCTCTAGTTCCATCCACGTTGTTGCAAATGGCAAGGTTTCATTCTTTTTGATTGCCAAGTAATACTCCATTACACACACACACACACACACACACACACACACACACACACAGCATCTTCTTTATCCATTCATCCATCGATGGACATTTGGGCTCTTTCCATACTTTGGCTATTGTTGATAGTGCTGCTATAAACATTGGGGTGCATGTGCCCCTTTGAAACAGCACACCTGCATCCCTTGGATAAATACCTAGTAGTGCAATTTCTGGGTCATTGGGTCGTAGGGTAGTTCTATGTTTAGCTTTTTGAGGAACCTCCATACTGTTTTCCAGAGTGGCTGCACCAGTCTGCATTCCCACCAACAATGCAAAAGAGATCCTCTTTCTCTGCATGCTCGCCAACATCTGTTATCGCCAACATAGAACATATGTTCTATGAATTTTATGAATCATTCAATCAGCTTTTATAACATTCCCATTAATGTTAGCCATTCTGACAGGGGTGAGGTGGTATCTCATTGTGGTTTTGATTTGTATTTCCCTGATGATGAGTGATGTTGAGAGTTTTTTCATGTGTGTGTTAGCCATCTGGATGTCTTCTTTGGAAACGCGTCTATTCATGTCTTTTGCCCATTTCTTCACCGGATTATTTGTTTTTGGGGTGTCAACTTTTCTATTTCTTCCTCTTTCAGTTTTGGTAGTTTGTGAGTTTCTAGGACTTTGTCCATTTCTTCCAGATTGCCAGTGTCTTCCAGTTTGTTGGCATATAATTTTTCATAATATTCTCTTATGATTATTTGTATTTCTGTGGTGTTGATGATCTCTCCTCTTTCATTTGTGATTTTATTTGTTTTGGTCCTTTCTTTTTTCTTTTTGATAAGTCTGGCTAGGGGTTTATCAATTTTATTAATTTTTTCAAAGAACCATTTCTTACTTTCATTGGTCTGTTCTACCGGCCTTTTTTTTTCATACCATTTATTTCTGCTCTAATCATTATTATTTCCCTTCTGCTGGCTTTAGGCTTCAAAACAACATATACTTTTTTAACGTTTATTTATTTATCTTGAGAGAGAGAGAGCTCACGCACATGTGAGTGAGTTGGGGAAGAGCAGAGAGAGAAGTAGAAACAGAATCCCAGCCAGGCTCTGCACTGTGGGTAGCAGTGCAATTTCTGGGTCGTAGGGCTTGATCTCACAAACTGGGAGATCATGACCTGAGCTGAAACCAAGAGTCAGGTGCTTAACCGACTGAGCCATCCAGGTGCCCCAAGCAATATTTTTAAAGTCAAATTTATTAAGGTACCATTTACATCCAGTAAACTTCACCTTTTTAAGGTGTACTGTTCTATGAATTTTATGAATCATTCAATCAGCTTTTATAACATTCCCATTACATGAAAAAGTTCCTTCGTGTCTCTTCCTTGTCAATCCTCCCTTTCTACACCCAGTCCTTGGCAGTCATTGATCACTGCTCTATAATTCTATAAGTTCACCTCTTCCAAAATGCCATATGAATGGAATCATGCAAATGTAGAGTCTTTTGTATCTGGATTTTTATTTTATTTTATTTATTTATTTATTTTTTTTAATTTTTTTTTCAGCGTTTTTTATTTATTTTTGGGACAGAGAGAGACAGAGCATGAACGGG
>NW_024420501.1:4914557-4948079 GCF_014898765.1 Herpailurus yagouaroundi
CGGACCGCGAGATCGTGACCTGGCTGAAGTCGGACGCTTAACCGACTGCGCCACCCAGGCGCCCCTGTATCTGGATTTTTAAATTTAGCATAATGCCTTTTACATTCATTGCTATTGCATGCAACAATTGGTTTTTAGGATGAAATAATATACATACCTTGTGAGTTGTAAAATACAGAAAAAAAAAATGAAGAGAAACACCAATAATCCTACCATTAAAATAATCAACATATTCATTGCTTTTGAAACATTTACTTCTAAGTTTTTCTTTATGTATGTATCATTACACACACACATGCACATACACACACATCATTTGACTTTTTCCTATGTATGTGTATATAAACAGTTTTGTAGTTTTTCAAATAACATATTAAAATAAATTATTTCTTGTGTCATTAGTCTTCATGAGTCTAATTATGCAGGCTGCAAATGCTATATTGTATATCAGTTATTTAACTATGACTATACTTTTTAGATATTTTGTGGTTGTTTCCAATTTCCAATTTTTTACTATCATAACACAACAGTGAACATTTTGCGGTATAACATTTTTGAGAAGTGGAAACCTTAGTGTCAGCTGATCATAGAGTTTGTAGTCTGAATATGAGAGGGAATCTGGTGTATGATGAATGCAAAACAAGGACTGTGTTTTTTTCAGGGAAAGTCTTATAAGAATGTATGCATCTAAGAGAAGCAATATTATAGTATAACGTACAGGCTCCTAAATCTGCAAAATACCAAAAACAAAAACAAAAGTGTACAGAAATAGCTTCCCTTCATTTAATATGTTGTATTGAGTGCTTGATACATCTTATCTCATTTAACTCTTACAATAATTTTAAGAGGTAGTGTGGTAGGCGAATGACACCCTAACCTAACCCCTAGAACCTGTGAATATGTTATCATTCATGGAAAAAAGGGATTTTACAGATGTAATTAAGGTGAGAGGCCTTAAAATAGGGAGGTTGTTCTGGAGAATCATTGTGAACCCATGTTGATCAACATTAGCCCTTAAAAGCAGAGAACTTTCTCTGGCCAGAGTAAGAGGTATGGCAAACAAAAGCCAGAGGGATCCGACGTGTGAGGTCTCAATGCCTTCTCACTGGCTATGAGGATGGAAGGGACAAAGTGACAAGGAACACAAGTGGTGATAAGAAAGCTAAGAGAGGACTCCAGCTGACAGCCAACAAGGAAGCAGGGACCCCAGTCCCACAATCACAAAGAACTGAATCCTGTGAGGAGTAGAGTCTTGTCCAGAGCCTCCAAATAAGAGTCCAGGCTGGCAGATACCTTGATTTTGGCCTTGTGAGACCTAGAGCAGAGAAACCAGCCAAGTCACTTAGACTTCTGACTTCCAGAACCGTGAGCTAATAAATTTGTGTTGCTCCAATCTGCTAAGTGTGTGGTAATTTGTTATGACAGCAATGGAAAACTAATATCATTAGGCCCTATGTTATTTTCACTTACTAATTAAAACCAAAAGTTTGGAGAGTTGTAGTGATTTCCTCAAGGTCATTCATGATCAAGTCAGGATCTAATACCAAGTCAAACCGGCTTTTTGAGAAAATGTTAGTGTATATATTATTATATTATAATATTATATGTTATATTTATATTTTTAGTATATATGTATTCTAGACGATCATTTATTTTCTTGCTTTAAAAAGATAGAAATGGCATTTTTAATGACTTAAAATTTTTTGCATTTCTTTTGTATCATTAGTTAAAAAAAATTTTTTTAATGTTTATTTATTTTTGAGACAGAGAGAGAGACAGAGCGCAAGCAAGGGAGGGGCAGAGAGAGAGAGAAGAGATACAGAATCTGAAACAGGCTCCAGGCTCTGAGCCATCAGCACAGAGCCCAACTCAGGGCTCAAACTCAGGATCAGCGAGATCATGACCTGAGCTGAAGTCAGATGCCCAACCGACTGAGCCACCCAGGCACCCCTGTATCATTAGTTTCTAAAGATTTATTAAAATGATACTCTTTTGGGGGCACTTGGGTGTCTTCATCAGTTAAGTGTCTGACTTAATTTTGGCTCATGTCATGATCTCACAGTTCGTGAGTTCGAGTCCCACATTGGCTAGCTCTGAGCTGACAGCATGGGGCCTGCTTGGGATTCTCTCTCTCGCTCTCTCTCTGCCCCTCCCCCACTCTCACCCACACACATACTCTCTCTCTAAGTAAATAAACTTAAAAAAACAATATTCTTTGTATATCCCTAATGCTATTCATTTATGGCTTCTCTGTTTTCTAGTTCTGGGTGTGGCTATTGTACTGGTTACTTTTAAGAAACACCCTTTAATTGTATTAACCAACTCTAGTGTTTTCTTTCTGTATTCTGTTTATTAATCTCTTCTACTTTCTTCAGATTTATTTTAATTTTTTATTTTGGTAAAACGCGCATAATGTAAAATGTACTGTCTTAACCATGCTTATGTGCACAGTTCATTGGCATTAAACATATTCATAATGCTGTGGAAGCATCACCACTATCTGTGTCCAAAACTCTTTTCATCTGGTAAAACTGAAACTCTATAGCCATTAAACAATAGCCACCACTCCTCACTCTTCCCAGCCTCTGGCAACCACCGTTTTATTTTCTGACTCTGTAATTCTGGTTGTTCTAAGTACTTCTTATAAGTGAAATCATACAGTATTTGTCTTTTTGTGACTAGCTTATTCCATTGAGCAAAATAACCTCAAGTTTCACCTATGTTGTAGCATATGCCAGGATTTTCTTTCCTTTCTTTTAATATGAAATTTATTCTCAAACTGGTTTCCATACAACACCCAGTGCTCATCCCCACAGGTGCCCCCCTCCATGCCCATCACCCACTTTCCCCTCCCTCCCAACCCCCATCAACCCTCAGTTTATTCTCAGTTTTTAAGAGCCTCTTATGGTTTGGCTCCCTCTCTCTCTAACTTTTTTTTTCCTTCCCCTCCCCCATGGTCTTCTGTTAAGTTTCTCAGGATCCACATAAGAGTGAAAACATATGGTGTCGTTGTTTCTTTTTAAAGCTGAATAATGTTCCATTGCATGCATATACCGCATTTTGCTTATCCATTTATCTCTTGATGGTCACTTAGGCTTCTCCATGTTTTACTTACCTATTATGAATAACACGGCTAAGAACTGAAATGGATGGATCATGTGGTAATTCTATTTTTAATTTTTTGGGGAACCGACATACTGTTTCCACAGAGGCTGTACCATTTTATATCCCCAACAACAGTGCACAAGTGTTCCCATGTCTCCATATCCTCATTTGATATATTTTTTTTTTCTGAATAGTGGCCATCCTAATGGGTTGAGGTGGTATTACCTATGGAATCAATGGTGATGTCCTCACTTTCATGTCTAATTTTAGTAATTTGACTATTTTCTCTTTTTTTCTCAGTCCATCTAAGCTAAAGGTTTGTCCATGTTGTTGATGTTTTCAAAGAAGCAAATTTTGGTTTCGTTGATTTTTTGTTATTCTTTCTATTCTCTATTTCATTTATGTCTGCTATAATCTTTATTATTTCCTGCCTTCTGCTAGCTTGGGGTTTCATTATTTTTCTTCTATTTCTACTTCCTTAACTTGTAAAGTTAGGTTGTTGATTTCAGATCTTTCTTACTTTTTTTTTGGAGTTTACTTGACACAAAATGTTAGTTTCAGGTATTCAACTAAGTAATTTGACACATTTATACATTATGCTGTATTCACAAGTATAGCACCATCTATCCCATTACATTGCTATTTTAATATCATTGACTGTATTCCTTATGCTGTTTTTTATTCCTGTGATTTACTCATTCCATAACTGGAGGCCTGTATCTCCCTTTCCCCCTCACTCAATTTGCCCATCCCCCCACTCCCTCCCGTCTGGCAACCATCAGTTTGTTTTCTGTATTTATAGTTCTGATTCTGCTTTTGATTTATTCATTTTTTTAGATTTCATTTATGAGTGGAATCATGGTATTTGTCTTCAGTATGACTTATTTCACTTAGCATAATACCCTCTAGGTCTATCCATGTCTCAAATGGCTCAGTGTTATCCCCTTTCATGGCTGTGTAATATTCCATTGTGAATATATACCACATTTTCCTTATCCATTCATCTATTTATGGACATGTAGAATGCTTCCATGTCTTAGCTATTGTAAATAATGCTGCAATAAAACATATATCTTTTAAAGTTAATGTTTTGGTTTTCCCTGGGTAAATTCCCAATAGTGGAATTATTGGATCATATGGTATTTCTGTTTTTACTTTTTGAGTAATCTTCATACTGTTTTCCACAGTGATTTTACCACTTTGCATCCCCACCAACAGTGCATGAGAGTTCCTTTTCTCCACATCCTCACCAACAGTTGTTGTTTCTTTTCTTCTTGATTTTAGCCATTCTAACAGGTTTGAGGTGACATCTCATTGTGGTTTTGATTGGCATTTCCCTGATGATTAGTGACATTGAGCATCTTTTTATGTGTATATCTTATTTGGAAAAATGTCTATTCAGTTCCTCTGCCCATTTTTGAATCTGATTGTTTTGATGGTGTTGAGTTGCATAAGTTCTTTATATATTTTGAATATTTATCCCTTCATCAGATATATCATTTGTAAATATCTTCTTCCATTTGGTAGACTTGCCTTTTTGCTTTGTTGATGATTTCCTTTGCTGCGAAAAGCTTTTTATTTTTATGTAGTTCCAATAGTTTATTTTTGCTTTTGTTTCCACTGCCTTAGGAGACATATCTAGAAAAATGCTGGTATGGCTGATGTCAAATTACTACCTTTGTTCTCTTCTAGAATTTTAATGGTTTCAGGTATCAGGTTTAAGTCTTTAACCATTTTGAGTTTATTTTTGTGTATGGTATTAGAAAGCAGTCCAGTTTTATACTTTTATGTGTAGCTGTCAAGTTTTCCCAGCACCATTTTTTTTAAAAGACTGTCTTATTTGCATTGTATACTCTTGCCTCTTTTGTTATAGATTCATTGATCACATAGTTGTAGGTGTATTTCTGGGGTCTTTATTCTTTTCCATTGGTCTATGTATCAATTTTTGTACCAATATTATGCTGTTTTGATTTCTACAGCTGTTTAGCATATCTTGAAATCTGGAATTGTGATACCTCCAGCTTTGTTCTTTCTCAAGATTGCTTTGGCTATCTTTTCTGGTTCCATACAAATTTTAGGGTTATTTTGTTATACTTCTGTGAAAAATGCTGTTGGTTTTTTGATATGGATTACACTGAATCTTTAGATTGCTTTGGGTAATATGGCCTTTTTGACAAGATTAATTCTTCCAATCCATGATCATGGAATATCTTTTCATTTGTTGGTGTCATCTTCGATTTCTTTTGTCAGTGCTTTATAGTATACAGAGTACAGGTTTTTCACCTCTTTAAGTTTATTCCTAGGTATTTTATTCTTCTTGGTGCAATTGTAAATGGCGTTGTTTTTTTTTTAATTTCTCTTTCTGCAACTTCATTGTTAGTGTTCAGAAAAACTACCAATTTCTGGGTATTAATTTTGTATCCTGCCACTTTACTGAATTTGTTTATTACTTCTAGTAGTTTTTTTGTGGAGTCCTTAGGACTTTCTATGTATAGCACCATGATGTCTAGAAAGAGAAGAGTGACAATTTAGCTTCTTTTTTTTTTTTTTTTTAACCAATGTGATACTTGTTACATCTTTTTATTCTCTGAGTGTTGTGGCCAGAACTTCTAGTACTATGTTGAATAAAAGTGGTGAGAGTGGACTTCCCTGTCTTGTTTCTGGCCTTAGAGGGAAAGTTCTCAGTTTTTTACTATTGAGGATGATGTTAGCTGTGGGTTTTTCATATATGGTCTTTATTACGTTGAGTTATATTCCCTCTAACCTCATTTTGTTGAGATTTTATCATGAATGGATGTTGTACTTTGTCAGATGCTTTTTTTGCATCTATGGAGATGATTATATTATTTTTATTCTTCATTTTGTTGATCAGATCTATGATCTTGATTGACTTGTGGGTATTGGACCATCTTTTCATCCTGGGAATAAATCCCACCTGATCTTGGTGAATGATTTTTTTTAACATATTGTTGTATGCAGCTTGCTAATATTTTGTTGGAGAGTTTGCCTCTATGTTCATCAGGGATTTTGGCTTATAGTTTTCTTTTTTGTGGGGTCTTTGGTTTTGGTATCAGGGTAATTATGGCCTTATAGAATGTATTTGGAAGCTTTCCTTCTTCTATTTTTTGGAATAGCTTGAGGAGAATAGGTATTAAGTATTCTTTAAATGTCTGGTAGAATTCACTTATTAATCCATCTGGTCCTGAACTTATACTTTTTGGTAGCTTTTTGATTGCCAGTTCAATTTCATTACTTGTAATCAATCTGTTAAGATTTTCTATTTATTCCTGGTTCAGTTTTGGAACACTGTATGTTACTAGAAATTAATCCAGCTCTTCTATGTTGTCTTCCAGTTTGTTAGCATATAATTTTTCATAGTATTCTCTTATAATCCATTGTATTTTTCTGGTGTCATTTGTTACTCCTCTTTTGTCATTTCTGATTCTATTTATTTGGGTATTTTCTCTTTTTTTCTGGATGAGTCACAGGGTTTGTCAATTTTATTTATCTTTTCAAAGAACCAAGTTCTTGGTTTCATTGATTTTTTTTCTTTTTTCTTTTTTCTTTTTTCTTTCTTTTTTTTTTTTTGTCTCTACCTCAATCATTTCTTCTCTGATCTTTATATTATTTACTTTCTTCTACTACTTACTTTGGGCGTTGTTCTTCTTTTTCAGTTCCTTTAGGCATAAGGTTGGATTATTTATTTGAGTTTTTTCTTGTTTCTTGAGGTAGACCTGTATTGCTACATCTCTCTTAGAACTACTTTTGCTCTGTCCCAGAGATTTCGAGTCATTGTGTTTTCATTTTCATTTGTCTCCATGTATTTTTTTATTTATTCTTTGATTGCTTCATTAACCCATTGATTGTTTAGTATCATGTCTCCACATGTTTGTATTTTTTCCAGTTTTATACTTGTTATTTATTTCTAGTTTCATACTGCTGTGGTCAGAAAAAATGCATGGTATGATTGCAATCTTCTTAAATTTATTGAGGCTTGTTCTACAGCCTAATATGTGGTTTATTTTGGAGAACGTTCCATGTGCACTTGAAAAGAATGTGCATTCTGTTGTTTTTGGATGGAATGTTCTACATATATCTGTTATGTTTATCTGGCCCAATGTATCATTCAAAGACATTGTTGCCTTATTGATTTTCTCTCAGGATGATCCATCAACTTATGTAGGTGGAGTGTTAAAGTTCCCTCCTATTATTGCGTTACCATCAATTTCTCTTTTTATGTCCATTAATATTTTCATTATATATTTAAGTGCCTCAGTGTTGGGTGCATAGATATTTACAATTGTTATATCCTCTTCTTGGATTTCTCCCTTTATCAGTATGTAATGCCTTTCTTTGACTCCTGTTGCAGTCTTTGTTTTAAAGTCTATTTTTTCTGATATAAGTATTGCTACTCCAGATTTTTTTTCACTTCCATTTACATGATGAATGTTTTTCCATCCCTTCACTTTCAGTCTGTATGCATCTTTAGGTCTGAAGTGAATCTCCTATAGGCAGAATATAGATAGGCCTTGTTTTTTTATCCATTCTGCCACTCCATGTCTTTTGATTGGAGCATTTTTTTTAATTTTTTTTCAACGTTTTTTATTTATTTTTGGGACAGAGAGAGACAGAGCATGAACGGGGGAGGGGCAGAGAGAGAGGGAGACACAGAATCGGAAACAGGCTCCAGGCTCCGAGCCATCAGCCCAGAGCCTGACGCGGGGCTCGAACTCATGGACCGCGAGATCGTGATCTGGCTGAAGTTGGATGCCCAACCGACTGCGCCACCCAGGCGCCCCTTGATTGGAGCATTTAAGCCATTTCTATTTTAAGTAATTATTGATAGATATGTACTTATTCCCACTTTTAAAAATGTTTCCTGCTTGTTTTGGTAGTTCTTCTTTGTTCCTTTCTTCTTCTCTTGCTCTCTTCCTTTGTGATTGATAAGTATCTTTAGTATTTTGTTTGGTTTTCTTTCTTTTTATTTGTGTATTTATCATAGATTTTAGGTTTGTGGTGACCATGAGGTTCATATATAACATCCTAAGTAGATAGCAGTCCATACTAATTTGATGGTCAATTAAGTTCACATTCTTTAAAACTAAATGGCATTTTTTTTTTATTTTTCCCCTTCTCTTCCATTTTTACTCCTTTACATTTTATGTATATGTTGTCACATTTTACATATTTTATTCACAGTTTTCTTTTGTCTAATTATAGCCATTTCTTTTCCACTTAAAGAAATTCCTTTAACATTTCTTGTAAGGCTGCTTTAGTGGTGATAAATTCCTTTATCTTTTGTCTGGAAACTTTATCTCTCCTTAAATGTGAATCATAACTTTGTTGGGTAGAGTATTCTTGGTTGTAGACTTTTTTTTTTTTTTTTTTTTTTTTACTTTCAGCACTTTGAGTATATCATGCCACTCCCATATGGCTTGCAATGTTTCTGCTGAAAAATCAGCTCATAGCCTTATAGGCTTTTCCTTGTAAGTAACTTTTGTTTCTCTCTTGCTGCTTTTAAGATTCTCTATCTTCAACCTTTGACATTTTAATTATTATGTATTGTGGTGTGGACCTACTGGGTTCATCTTATTTGGAATTCTCTATGTTTCTTGAACTTGGGTATTTATCTATTTCCTTCCTTAGATTAGAGAAGTTTTCAGTTATTATTTCTTTAAATAAGTTTTCTACACCTTTCTCTTTCTTTTCTTCTGGGACCTCTCCAATGTGAATGTTTGTTTGCTTGATGTTATCTAAGAAATCTCTTAATCTATCCTCATTTTTAAAGATTCTTTTCTCTCTTTGCTGTTCAGTTTGTGTGCTTTCCATTACTATGTCTTCCGGATTGCTAATATGTGTTTCTGCATATTCTAATGTACTGTTGATTCCCTCTAGTTTGTTCTTTTTTTTTTCAATTGCTGTATTCTTCAACTTTGATTGGTTGTTTTTAATATTTCCTATCTCTTTATTGAAGGTCTCACTGAGCTCTTCTATTCTTTTCTCCAGCCTAGTGAGTATCTTTATGATCATATCTTTAATATTCTTCAAATTTTTTATCAAGCATGTTGCTTACCTCTGTTTAATTTAGTTATTTTTCTGAGGTTTTTTTTTTTCTTGTTCTTTCTTTTGGAGCAAATTCTTCTGTCCCCCCATTTTGCTTGACTTTCTGTGTTTGTTTCTATGGGTTAGTCAATATGGTAACTTCTCCTAAAGTTGAAAAGTGTTCCTGTGTATGGCATCTGCCAGGCAAAATGTGTGTGGTTGGTGACTTTCACTTGCTGGCTGGAGCTCTGGCTGTATATGTCACTTACTTTTTAAAACCATGGCCTCTTTTGCTGTTGTTTTGCTATTCGCAACCTTTGGCTGATCAGTAGCCATTCAGTCAGGCTTCAGTTCTTCTTGAGGAGGAATTGTTATATTAATAAGTGTAATTTGGTGTGTTTCATGGAGAAGATGAATTCACAGTCTTCCTACATTTCCATCTTGAACCAAAACTCAAGATCTTTCTTATTTTTTAGTGTGAGCATTTA
Source organism: Herpailurus yagouaroundi (assembly GCF_014898765.1). Taxonomy (NCBI): domain Eukaryota; kingdom Metazoa; phylum Chordata; class Mammalia; order Carnivora; family Felidae; genus Herpailurus; species Herpailurus yagouaroundi. The sequence goes on from NW_024420501.1 coordinate 4,924,193, forward strand.
TGACTATAGATTTCCCCAATACTGCTTTCACTGCATTTCATACATTTTTGTATGCCATGATTTCATTTTCATCAGTATCTAAGTATTTTCTAATTTCCCTTGTGATTTCTTTGATACTTTGGTTATTTAACAGTATGTTTTTCAATTTCCACACATTTGTTAACTTTCCAGTTTTATTTCTGTTGTTGATTTGTAACTGTATCATGTTGTAGTCAAAAAAGATACTTTGTATTATATTGATCTTTCAAAATTATTGACATTTAATTTATAGCCTAACATATGGTCTATCCTGGAAAATGTTCCATGTGCACCTGAGTAGAATGTGTATGTTGTTGTTATTAGGTACAGTGTTCTACGTATGTCCATTATATTTAGTGGGTTTATTGTGTTAAGTCCTCTATTTCCTTACTTATTTCCTGTCTGGTTTTTCTATCCATTACTGAGTGGTATTGAAGTCTCCAACTATTGTTTTATAACTATTTTTCCCTTTGTTTATATCAGTTTTTGCTTCATATACTTTCCTGATCTATGAAAAAAGTGTATGTTATTGTTATTCCTTCTTGCTGCATTGAGCCTTGTTTTAATATATAATGTCCTTCTTTGACCCTTGTAAGCATTTTGATTTACAGTCTGGTTTTTTTTTTTTTTAATTTTTTTTTTTTTACGTTTATTTTTTAGACAGAGAGCACAGAGTATGAACAGGGGAGGGGCAGAGAGAGAGGGAGACACAGAATCTGAAACAGGCTCCAGGCTCTGAGCTGTCAGCACAGAGCCCGACGCGGGGCTCGAACTCACGGACCGTGAGATCATGACCTGAGCCGAAGTTGGATGCTCAACCGACCAAGCCACCCAGGCGCCCCCAGTCTGGTTTGTTTGATAATAGTATAACCATGCCTACTCTCTTTTGGTTACTAGTTGCATAGAATATTTTTTTCTATCCTTTCACTTCCATCTATTTGTGACTTTAAATCTAAAATGAGTCTTTTGTAGACAGCATATAATTGGATCATGTGTTACTATTCATTTTGGCATTCTCTGTCTTCTGATTGGAGAGTTAAATCCAAATAACATTTACAGTAATGATTGATAATATGGATCTTAACTTCTATCATTTTTCTATTTGTTTTCTATGTCTTCTAGCTTTCTTGCCCCTCATTTCCTGCACTGCAATCTTATTTTTTATTTGATTTTTTTATAGTAAAGTGTTTAAATTTTTTTTCACTTACTTTTGTGTATATTCTATAGCTATTTTTTAAGATTACAGTGGGAATTACTTTCAACATCCTAAAATTATAACACTTATAATTTTTAAAAATATATTAATCTCTTAAATCATGTAGAAAACAAAAAGGGCAGTACAAACCACTGTTGCAATAATGCTAGATTTTATAATTGCCAATGTATTTACCTCTACTGATCTTTATTTCTTCATATGGTTTCATGTTACTGTCTGGTGTGTTTTCATTTCACCCTGTAGGAATCTTTCGAGCATTGATTTAAGGCAAGTCTAGTGCTAATGAACTTCTTTGGCATTTGTTTATTTGGGAATGTCTTAATTGCTCTCTGTGTGTTTATATTCTTATAGTGGTTGCACTTAAACTTTAACACACAAATCTAACTTATTTTTCCATATCTTTATTAAACTAATATTTTCTCTCTCGTACAATGCTAAGAAGCTTAACACATTTACTCCTTTTCATCAATTCCCTGCTACATCTTATATTGATACTATTTGATAGTTTAGTTCTAGATTTTTATTATTATTTTAAAATCAGTACTTATTTAACTGTTACACAGATCCTTTATTTTATGGTTTCTTTTCCCACCATTGCTTTTTCATTACTACTTCTTCCAGATTAATCTTTTTTTTTTTCTAGCATTTATTTTAGGGAGGACTCATGAGTTGTTAAACTGAGACTTTTGCATGTCTGAAAATATCATTATTTTGCTCTAACTTTTGCATGGTTGATTGGCTGCCTATACAGAAACTTTTTTCAGTTTTATTTCTTTAAAAAACTAAATGTTTTCTGCACTATGTTCTTGCCAGGTTACCAATGGGAAGTATAAAGGAAAAACACAGTTTTATTATTTGTAGATAATTATTTTTTACTCTGAAAAATTTTATGGTTTTCTCTTGACCTTTGGGTTCTAAACTATCACTACTATGATAAGATTTATGGCATATTTTCATTCATTTGCTTGGCACTATGTGGATCTTTCATTTCTCATGTCTTGAGAAGTTTTGTTCTAGTATTATTTAGAATAGCTGTTTCTCTTTATTCCTTACGTCTTCCAATTTACTCCAATTTCTTTTCCTTGGAATCATGTAGTGAATTTAGAAATTCTTGATCTAAACTCTATGTCTTAAGTGGTTTTTTTTTGTTTTTTTTTTTTTTTTTATTCTCTGTTATATACACTACTTTAAAATGTAGAGTACCTCTGTGGTCTTTCTTCTTTTTCTATTTTGTGAAACAGGGTTTTTTCTATACCCATTTTTGGCTGTGGTTTCCTTTTCAATCCAATCCCATCTGCCTTTTCCAGTTGGTATTCTTCACTTCACAGAAGTGAAACTGAGGTACAGAGAATTAAGTGTCATATTCACAGTCACACAGGTAGTGAGTAGCAGAACTGTGATTTGACTCTGGGCAGCCTGGCTCCAGAATCACATTTTTAACCTTTAAGCCTTACTGTCTTACTTTTCTGCCTGTAGTCTTCTTCCATTAAAGGCCCCATTTAAAACTTTTCCTACCTCCCTAAGAAATGGTACTACTTGTCATTAACATAAAGATAGCAACATGATAGTACAGCTAACGATGACTATCTAGTGCTCTTCCCTCTGGGGTGTTATTGTCTATTCATAGAAATATTTTTGTTTTTGTTTGAATTGTTATTATTACTGTCAATTCTTGCCTTGGGTCTTTTTCCTTTTATAAACCGTAATGAAGAACAGAAATATCATCTCAATTAATTACCTATAAAATAAGATTATATTTGGTCCTTTGATGTTCTTAATGAAAATAAATTAAGTTCAGTATGTAATTCATTACATTACTTAAACTAAAGCTGATTACATCCAAAGTAAGCCAAAGGGTTTGCTTCAAATTTAAATATTTGTGAAAATTAGAGCACATACATTAGAAAAGTGTTAGAAATCAAAGATAAACTCACTGTTTCCTGTGATTGATTTTTCTCCCACTAAATTTCACTCTCACAGATATGTCAGAAGTGTTCATGCCTAAAGAGAGAGATTGGTGAGCAAATAAATTCTCAGATGACTTTCTCCTTGAAAACTTTGTGGGGCGCCTGGGTGGCGCAGTCGGTTAAGCATCCGACTTCAGCCAGGTCACGATCTCGCGGTCCGTGAGTTCGAGCCCCGCGTCGGGCTCTGGGCTGATGGCTCAGAGCCTGGAGCCTGTTTCTGATTCTGTGTCTCTCTCTCTGCCCCTCCCCCGTTCATGCTCTGTCTCTCTCTGTCACAAAAAAATAAATAAACGTTAAAAAAAAAATTTTAGAAAACTTTGAAAAATACCTACAAAATTAGCAACCTAGTTTACTTTGGGCATTTATTTCTGTGAGCTTCCCATAAAATTCAGTATATATTGCCATCTTTCTCTTTTAAAAGAGAAAGGTATTCAAAAATCACATTTTTTATTTTGCACAATATTCTCATCCAAGTGTATTCCAGACAATAAGATATAGTAGAGACATTCTATAAGGCATTATAGGAAAATAAAAATGCTAATGTTGAACCCAACTCTTCTATTTAAGCCTCCAACATCCTTTTAACTCTGAACAGGGGACCACATTTTGATCAATGCCTTCAACATAGCATATGCTCAAAAAATACTCTCCAATCCTTTGCGTTTCATTGGGAAATTCTTTCTTGGGTATGGCATCCAATCCACAATTTCATTACTGCTTAATAGAGAGTGGTTTGGAAACCCAAAGATATCGACTAGTCCTAAAACAAAAAAGACACATCTACAGCAAACCTACTTTACTCCTCTTGAGGCAGCCTTAGAGGCAAGAAGAGTGTTACTGGCCTACAGCTTTATTGGCTTCATATGACAAGCAATTGTTGTTGTTGTTGTTCTGACTACCTAAGTTTTTAACCACTTGGTCTTAGGTTTTCTTTGTTTTGAAAGAAAGAATAGTTACAGGGACTTAAAGAGCTTCTAGAGAGCTAGTTACTAAATAGGAAGGAGAGATCCAAAGTGTCTTTAGGACTGTCCTTTTAACACTGTGAATGTCAGATCTCAATTTAAAAAAAAACTATAAGAAAAATAAAATGTGATGGAGAAATTATTAATAATAAGAAATAAAGTTCTCTAAACTAAAATATACATAAGGGTAAATCTGATATAGTAAGACTCTATTTAGGCCCAGCAATGCCCTCTTGTATTTTAATAGTTAGGAAAATACTCCTAAAGTTCAAGGTTAAAAAGTTAGCTCTTCAGTCAGTGGAGTTTAGTTAACTAGACTAGACCGAGAGCACTTTCATTTAGACATCAGTCTAGAGGAAGATATGCTGGATGTCTGTAGAGTAGAAGCAGCCAGCGACTGGACAGAGAATCTTACAGAACTGATGGTGCTCCTCATTCCTTATATTCTTTATTGTGAACCCATTTGCCCCTTATAGATTAGTCTCCAGACTTCTGGCTCATCATCTCTTTCCCATTTGTTTTTTCAAGTCTTTGCATACAGCTCAGGACTGAAGATAAAGAATCTTCTTGGAGAGGTTGTGGGCCATTGTCCATAAATCGTAACTATGCCTTTTGTGAGGAAACCATCATAATCCTAGAGTCAAAAACAGGCAGCAACTCTCAGACCTTGGCTGCAGCAACTTCTTACTAAAATTTCTAGTAAGCCAGGAAAACAAAAGCAAAAATGAACTGTAGGGACCTCATCAAGATAAAAAGCTTCTGCACAGCAAAGGAAACAATCAGCAAAACTAAATGGCAACTGACAGAAAGGGAGAAGATATTTGCAAACGACATATAGAAAAAAGCATTACTATATATAGAAATCTCTAAAGATGTGACCAAAAAACTACTAGAACTGATAAACAAATTCAGTAAAGGTGCAGAATACAACATTAATAGACAGAAATCTGTTGCATTTCTATACACTGATAATGAAGTAGCAAAAAAAAATGAAGAAAACAATTTCATTTAAAATTGCACCAAAAATAATAAGATACCTAGAAATAAACCTAATGAAAGAGGTGAAAGACCTGTACTCTAAAAACTATAAAGCACGGGGGCGCCTGGGTGGCTCAGTTGGTTGAGTGTCCGACTTCGGCTCAGGTCATGATCTCATGGTTCATGGGTTTGAGCCCTGTATTGGGCTATGTGCTGACAGCTCAGAGCCTGGAGCCTGCTTGGGATTCTGTGTCTCCCTCTCTCTGTCCCTCCCCTGCTTGCGCTCTGTCTCTCTCTCTCTCTCTCCCTCTATGTCAAAGGTAAACATTAAAATTTCTTTAAAATAAAAACTATAAAGCACTGATAAAGCACCTGGGTGACGGTAAGTTAAGAATCTGACTCTTGATTTCAAGCTCGGGTCATAATCTCATGATTTGTCAGATCAGGCCCTCTGTTGGGCTCTGCACTGGTAGCATGGCACCTGCTTGGAATTCCCTCTGTTCCTCTCGTTGCCCTTTAGCTGCTCATGTATTCTCTCTCTCTCTCTTTCTCTCTCTCCCTCTGTCTCCCCAAAACGTATTTATTTAATACATTTAATAAAGAAACATTTTAAAAAAGGAAACTGGAGATGACACATAAATGGAAAGACATTCCATTCTCAAGGATTGGAACAACAAATATTGTTAAAATGTCTATACTACCCAAAGTAATCTACATATTTAAAGCATTCCTTATCAAAATACCAATAGCATTATCAATAATAGCCAAAGTATGGGAAAAGCCCAAATATCCATCAACAGATGAATGGATAAAGAAGAGGTGATATATACATACAATGGAGTATTACTCGACAATCAAAAAGAATGAAATCTTGCCATTCGCAATTACATGGATGGAACTGGAGGGTGTTATGCTAAGCAAAATTAGTCGGAAAAAGACAAATATATGATTTCAGTCACATGAGGAATTTAAGATACTAAACAGATTAACATAAGGGAAGGGAGACAAAAAGAATATAAAGACAGGGAGGGGGACAAAACATAAGACACTATTAAATATAGAGAACAAACAGAAGGTTTCTGGAGGGATTGTGGGAGGGGGGGATGGGCTAAATGGGGAAGGGGCATTAAGGAATTTACCCCTGAAATCACTGTTGCACTCTAGGCCAACTAACTGGAAGGTAAATTAAACAATGAATACATTTTTAAAAACACCAATAACATTTTTGACAGAACTAGAACAAAAAATCCTAAAATTGGTATGGAACCACAAAATACCCTGAATAGCCAAAGCAACCTTGAAAAAGAAAACCAAAGCTGGAGGCATCACAATTCCAGACTTCAAGTTATACTACAAAGCCGTAGTGATTAAAACAGTATGGTACTGGCACAAAAATAGACACACACTCCAATGGAACAGAATAGAAAACCCAGAAATAGACCCATAACTATATTGCCAAAAATATTCAACAAAGTAGGAAAGAATATCCAATAGTAAAACAAATGCCTAAATGTGAGACATGAAACCATAAAAATCCTAGAAGAGAACACAAGCAGTCACTTTTTTTTGGTTTTTTTAAAGGTGTTTTTATTTTATTTTACTTATTTATTGAGAAAGAGAGAGAAAGAGAGGAAGAGAGGGGCAGAGAGAGAGGGAGACAGGAGAATCCTAACCAGGCTTCACACTCTCAGCACAGAGCCTGATGCGGGACTCGATCTCACAAACTGTGAGATCCTGACCTGAGCCAAAATCAAGAGTCAGATGCTTAACTGACTGAGCCACCCAGGCACCCTAGCAGTAACTTTTTAACATTGGCCATAGCAACGTATTTTTAGATATGTCTCCTGAGTCAAGAGAAACAAAAGCAAAAATAGACTGTTGGGACGACCTCAAAATAAAAAGCTTCTGCACAGCAAAGGAAATAATCGACAGAACTAAAAGGCAACCTATGGAATGAGAGGAGATATTTGCAAATGACATAGTTGATAACCAGCACCAAAAATCAAATGATCCAATTGAAAAAAAGAGGTAGAAAACACGAATAGACATTTCTCCAAAGAAAACATCTAGATGGCCATCAGGCACATGAAAAGATGCTCAACATCGATCATCAGGGAAATGCAAATCGAAACTCCAATGAGACACCACCTCACACCTGTCAAACTGGCTAAAATCAACAACACAAGAAACAATAGGTGTTATTGAAGATGTGGAGAAAAAAAGAACCCTCATGCACCACTGTCGGGAATGCAAACTGGTGCAGCCAGTGTGGAAAACAGTATGGAGATTCCTCAAAACGTTAAAAAAAGAACTACCCTGCGATCCGGCAATTGCACTAGTGGGTATTTACCCAAAGAATACAAAAACGCTAATTCAAAGGGATACATACACCCCTATGTTTATAGAAGCATTATTTATATTAGTCAAATTATGGAAGCAACCCAAGCCCCCGCCAATAGGTAAATGGGAAAAGAACATGTGGTGTATATATATACAGGGGAATATTATTTAGCCATAAAAATGAAATCTTGCCATTTGCAATGACATGAATGGAGCTAGAGAGTATAATGCTAATTGAAATAAGTTAGCAAAAATCAAATGCCATATAATTTCACTCATATGTGGAATTTAAGAAACAAAAGAAACAGGCAAATGGGAAAAAAGAGAGAGAGGCAAATCAAGAAAAAGACTCTTAATTATAGAGAGCAAACTGATGTTTACCAGAAGGAAGGTGGGTGGGGGGTTGGGTTAAATAAGTGATGAGGATTAAGGAGTACACCTGTAGTGATGAGCTCCGGGTGATGCATGAATTGTCTCACTATCTACAGGGCCTTGTATGGAAATGCCATGGAAAGGACAGGGGATGTGACACTTCTTTAAGTGTCTTTAAGATTCTGACTTTTGGAATCATGTATTATTTCCAAAAAAAATGGGAAAACAAAAAATCTTAAAAATAAAATTCAAGCAGAAGTAAATATATAAAAAAGAAGAAGTTTGAAAACTGTGTGAAGATCATTTCTTTTCTCTGTTTAAGGTATAATTAGAAAACTATTTTTGTTAAGTATTAAATAATAACATCACAATTTTGGTAATTTATTCACAAAACAAAGATGTACATTAGCCTAAGCACCAGTGGGTTTTTTTACAATTGATATTGAAATATAACTGATCATATACAAACTGTGTTCACATGTAAAAGCGGTGAAAAATAGCCCCGTTTATCTGATTGTTGATTTTCATGGATGATGTCAATTTTTCTGATTGGCCAGACTGCAGTGGTTAATCTTTGCTAGGAAGACAGGACGCCAGTGACCAGTGGACCACGTTAGAGAGATTACCTGAGACTGATGGCTTCATGTACATTGACTATTTTGCTGGTCATGAGGCAAGTAATGTTTTGCAGGGATTGCACATAAAATTCAGTGTTATAAATGAAATGTGCGTTTCAAATCAGCTGTTCATTAATGAATCAGGAATGAGCAGTGAGGAGAAACTGTCTAAGCAACAATAGAGTACTGCCTAAAGGTACACATTGCCACTCATTCTCCATTCATGTGTGTATGGAGATTCAGTTCACATCTCTGTATGTTTTTTCTGACTCAGTTTTTCTTTCAGAAAAATGAACATCACACACCAATAGATTTTATAAGAAATAACTATCATTGATACCATAAATATGAATCAAAACAGCACCACAAATATGCAAAATGGAAAGTGGTGCATTGCTTCAAAGGAAACAAATTTGCAAATTCCTTTTGTGCAATTGCCCATTTGTGATGCTACTTTATACTTATTATTGAAGCATATCACATTTTTTGCAGCTCTGACGAGCCCAAGAATGACCTCATACAATTTAATTATCTGTGTGTTGTACAGTATTTTGTTTCCAAGCCAATACAATTTCAACATGTCACATTTTCAATGTTTCCAATAAGATGTTGCTCAACACACCCTGATTAATTTGAAATAGCAATTATGAATACCCTCATTTTAGATGTTCAAAATATAGTTCATACCTAATTTAAACCTGATATAAATTATAACCTGGATGATGCCATTCATTTTCTACTATTGGTACGTCTATATATCAGAAATACTTGCAATTATAATGAATACTTTTAAGGTATGTGTGTGTGTGTGTGTTTATGTAATAAACTGGCATGATCTGTTTTATAGGTTAAAAATAAGCAAAAATAAATGGCTGATCTGGGGATTATAGTAGGCAGAATTCTGAGATGGCCCCCCAGATTCCTGGCCCTTGATACATCTATGTTTATATCTATATCTGTGACTATATCTGTCTCTATATCTATATGTAATCTATCTTTATATCTCTATCATCTATCTATCTATATACATTTTAATTTACTCAATCAAATACCAACTGAGGTGTTGTTATGAAGGGATTTTAGCGTTGTAAATAAAGCCCCTAATCAATTGACCTTAAGATTAGAAAAACATTAGTGTGGACCTCAGCTAATCAGGTGAGACTAAATCTTAGTCTAGAGACCAGAGATGGAGGAAGTCAGAGATTCAACAGGTGGATTCAGCATGAAAGAGGTCCATATTGTAGGCTTGAAGAGAGAGACAAAGAATGAGGCAAAGAATTGTCTAAGCAAACAAGAGACTTGAGGCTTCTAGGAGCTGCGAGTGGCTCCTGGTTGACTGTCAGCAAGAACAATGGAAACCTCAACCATACCACCACTGAATTTTGCCAAAACCTGAATGAATTTGGAAGAGAATCCCAAGCCACAAATAAAATTACAGTCCACACCTTGATTTCAGCCTTAGTGAGACTCTGAGCAGAGGACCCAGCTTCAGATTCCCGATCCAGAAAAACTGTGAGATAATAAATTTATGTTACTTGAAGCTGATAAGTTTCTGTTAGTTTGTTTTGCAGCAATGCAAAACTAATGCAAATAGTTTTATCTTTCATCTTCATCTCAACCCAGATTGTCTTTCAGGAACAGTGACTGTAATTGCTCTTGGTTCTTGGTTAAAGGTCAACGTCTTTAGTATTTGAAAATCCTGACATTATTCCCCAATGTACTTTTTCAGTCTTACCTACCAGTGTAAGTTTTTATTCACCCTCTTCCCTAAGTGTACTGTTCCCTGTATATTTTACTTCTCTACCAATGGTTTTACTGTATCCTCTACATATAAGTCTCTCCCATATTCATTTAGTATGCCCAAGATCAAATTTTAACCATCATTCAAAGTTTAATTCCAATGCCACTTCTTTCCTAAAACTTTGATCCATTACTTTTGGATCTATTTTGTAATCTATCCCTTTTGTAATCTATCCCCTCTTTGTACACCAAGAAGTATCCTAAGCCTCTCATGAGTTTCTCATGTTCTTCATTGTATCCTAATTGCACAGGCATTTGATCTTTCTTACAAGAATAAAGCATCACTGTAGCATGTATATTGCCCTGTATATAGAGGGTGATTTAGTATTTGATGGATGAATGGATGGATGGATGGATACATTCATGAGTTAGTGAGCCTTGGGGGTTGGCTTTTTACTATCCTAATAATCTGTGCACTCCACCTTCCCTAATTCTTTAATGTATGCTTCTTCTTTCTTGGTTATTTAATTTCTCACCGTTCCCACCCTCCAATGTTTACAGTCTTCTCTTGCTGACTCAGACTTTCTCACTACTTTTGTCTCTTTCACAAACATCCACAAGCAATAAACCTGAAGCATTATTTGGTGCATGGGGGATAAATGTATGCCTGTTCAATTGCTAGCATAATTCTAAAAGGACTTCCAGAAATAAATGTTTACCTCTCAGTGCCTCCCATGTTTCACTATATATACATGTAAATATGTGTATATATGTATGTAAAAGGCCTTGGTGACTAAGCAAACAAGAGAATTGGGTTATTAGTCATAGTGTACAGAAAAACACATGTCATCTGGGCTTGAAGAAGCAATTAGAATAATCTGCTTCAGGTGTCATAATTTTGCTAGAAACATAGAAGCAAATGGAAGTACATAAACTTGAATAATGTCATAAGTAATTTATCAAGACAATTATTGTTATTACCAACTCAGAAAAAGTAAGAGTATAATTTATGTCAACCATCGTTACAATGTATAGTTTATGAGTGATTCAAATCATAAACATTTGGTGTTGCTTACAATTGTGTGGCCATCACACACAACTGTTTATAGATTGCCAAGTGCTTCTAATAGTAAATTACGGATCTCAATTGATGATGTTTCAGAATCCCTCATGTGTCTTGTAAAGATGAACTGTGCGGGATGAATAATGCTTATAGTGATAACTGCATGTAAGGAGATGCTTCTCTAAACAAAGCCACGTTAATTTATAATGTCTTTTTATTGTCTTTCCAGTTCTTTCTTTGTGGATACTGTGCCCTTTGTCTGCTTCCTTCCATCACCACTGCCCACCATCAGCATATCTTTCTATTATATTCTTGAATATTTCTGTAAAGATGAGGAGGAGGAGGATGGAAGGCACCAATTATTAAGCATTTACCATGTGTGATCTAAATGTATGTGTCTATGTGCGTGTGCATGTGTATACACTTAGGTACATTTATTTAATCCCCCAAACCAGCCCAAATAACAAGATAGGAAATCAATAAATATTTTTTTAAATTAATGAATAATACAGCTGATAAAATTATAGAGAATATCAATTGGAGGAAAATGGGAAAGAGCAAATAGAGTTAGGGAAACTTCAAAAAAAGTGAAGAATCTCAAGCTCTAATGCTCTGAAAGATTTAACCACCTAAGCTGTGAAGCTGAGCTGTAAGTCAGAACCAAATCTGGCTAGCCCCAAAGTGTGTGTATTCACTCATGAGACTAGAACAATTGCTTCTTCCACAGGAAAGCGAGTGGCAAGTCTTCAGTCTCATTTCATCAAACTCTTCTTCATGTCTCACTACCTCTTTTCCTTAGTTTCTATTTCGCTCCAATTGGTATTTTCCATGCTGTTTGCCTGTACTAACAACAATTTAAAATATGTATTGGGTACCTACCTTGTGCCAGACAAAGAAGATATGTCATTGAACTTGTATCTTTATCCTCCACATTGACTATATATGGAAGTGATCTCTAAAAGATTAGATTTGGGTTTGAATTTTTTGGTAAGAATATTTCATAGATGGTACTTTGGTCCTCATATCGCATCATAACAGGAGCCATACAATGGTTGACTGTGCACTTTTACTGAAGAGCCCACTGATCAGGGGGTTCTGGTTGTATAGTCTGATTTCTCAGTTGTTAATCTCCCCATCGAGCTGCCATATAACAGTTTTAGCATTGTTGCCTGGGTCAGTTGTTACTTAGGATTACAAAATAATGGTTTTCTAATTTTATTGTTTTTTCCATATTCACTAGTTAGAATTGCTCTATAAAGGGTAGTTTATCTTCCTCAGTTTGAATGATTAAGTTAGTCTCTAATATAGTTCATACAGGAAAGACAGTATATATATTTAGCTCTTCCTTTTAATTGCCAAATTTCAGAATAACGAGTTAGTACCCTAACAATCTCTAATGGTGTTCAGTAAATGTTTTATATTGAATGTGATGCATCATTATGTTTATTTTTTTATTGGTTTAAGTTTTTATTTAAATTCCTATTAGTTCACATACAGGGTAATATCAGTTTCAAGTGTACAATGTAGTCATTCAACACTTCCATACAACACCTAGTACTCATCACAACAAGAGATGCACATTTAAAGAAAATAGCAGCGATCACACAATGCAGTTGGCTTTTTTTCTATAGAAAAGCACATTATTGATGAATTCTGTAAATGAGAGTACCAGATCACATACCCAGTAAAACAGGCAGACTGTTGCATCTGGAAAGTTCTCCCTCTTTTTAGGGAATGTCAGGAACATACCATGTCTCCACAGGTGCTCAGTCTCATCTAAATGTGTCTAAATATGGTGAGAAGACTGAGTCATTGGTGGCACTTTTTCTGAGGGTATCAACTTAGGGGTCTACTGAGAGCTTAAGGCCTGGCTTAGATAAAGGTTTCTCTAGTTGACTCAAGCAGCCACTCATTATTTCTGCGTCTCTAATCTCACCATACTGCTAGTGAAAAAAAAATGTCTCTTTTTAATGAAAAAATAACAATTTAACTGGCAGTGTTATACCTGGACGTTAAAGACAATTCATGCTGGGAATAGCACTAATGTTTGTTGGGTAATTTAACAAATCACATTTTCAACAAATATTTATTTATCAACTAATTATGTGCTAATCATCCTGTTAGTTGCAGTGGGAGATTTAAATGATAAATTACCTATTTTTCCTGACTTCAAGGATAAGGTTTCTCTGCAGGGGATGCAGAACTAAGTATATTAGTTAGTTACACAGATTCATAGATACATAGATAGATTAGATACATAGATACACTGTCACACACCTATAAAATTAGTAATATCAGGTACAAGTAATACATGTTGTGGAAGAGGTACCATAGATCATGGGAATTGAAAACTAAGAAGCATTTCTTTTTCTGTGTTCATATATAAAGAAAGCTTCATAGACGAGATGGTATTGGAATTTGATGTTGAAGGATGGGTAGATCTGAGACAAGTTGGCAAATGATTCATTATGAGATTTAAAGGAAAAATCATGTATGTTTTCGGAGTTACTGGTTCAAGTGACTGGTTGGATAGCAGTGTCATTTAATGAGATAGGAATGCAGGAGTTGCAGCTGTTTGGGTGAGTAGTGATGATGGTTGGGGCAGTTAGTGGGGACCTGATGAGTTCTGTTTTTGTTTTATTGTTGTTGTTGTTTGGTTGGTTTTTCTTTTTCAAGTTTTTATTTAAATTCCAGTTAGTGGGGCGCCTGGGTGGCGCAGTCGGTTAAGCGTCCGACTTCAGCCAGGTCACGATCTCGCGGTCCGTGAGTTCGAGCCCCGCGTCGGGCTCTGGGCTGATGGCTCGGAGCCTGGAGCCTGTTTCCGATTCTGTGTCTCCCTCTCTCTCTGCCCCTCCCCCATTCATGCTCTGTCTCTCTCTGTCCCAAAAATAAATAAAAACGTTGAAAAAAAAATAAAAAAAAAATAAATTCCAGTTAGTTAACATATAGTGTAATAATAGTTTCAGTAGTAGAATTTTGTGATTCATCACTCACACACAACACCCAGCGCTTATCACAAGTGCCCTCCTTAATACCCATCACCCATTCTGTTTTTTAAGGCAAAAATGACTGGGCAATGTCTACATAATTGCTTCTCCTTTCACCTCCATCTGAGACTCCATCTACTGTTCCCATTCATTCATTCAGCAAATATTTATTGAGTTTCAACGACATGCCCACAACTGTTCTGAGTGCTAGAGGTGCGGAAATGAGCGAGACAGAAAAAGTCCCACTTGTGTAGAACTGATAGGCTAGTCTAGCAGGGGAGGGTGAGTATTAAAATATGTGATTAATTACAGTTTTGATAGGAACTAAGCACACAGGAACTTAGAAAAGCACTTGAGAAGATGATCTAATCCAACCCAGGAATATGATGGACTTCTCTGAAGTCAATCTATGCACATACTTACCAGTGGTACCTAGTTGTACTCTGAGACAGTAAGTTCCTTTTTGCCAAAACCCTGAATCTCCCTGCTTTGTTACAGCGGGACCTGACACATATTTAGAGCCTCGGTTCCCCTTATGTGGAAAATAAAGATGATTACACTCCTCTAAGAAGGGATTACATTGGCCCTAAGAGGATTCAATGAGATAACTCATGTAAACTGTATAGTATGGTGTCAGATGATATTAGATTCTTGTGACTTTCCATATTCAGTAACATAGCTCAGCAACATGTTAGCACACTTGTGAAAATATATAGGCATTTAGGACATTCAATTCTTGGAACATATTAACTCATCTAAATCTTCCATTCCCTCTTCCTTCTGTGATGGGTTTATCATCATCTTCATTATGGTGGAGGGTCCTTTCAGAGGCCTCATTACAGAAAAATCATAAATCTAGATGAATTGTCAAAACCCTGAAAATCTGCTTCGTAAGTTTCTCCACTACATAGGCACCAGAACTACACTGGTTAAAAAAAAATTTTTTTTACACTGCTTAAATGTTCTAAGACATTAAATTCAAGTAGATTTTTTTCTTTATGTTTGTACAAATAAGCTTGGATTTGTTAGACCACACGTCCCAATTTTCACTTCCAAAAGTAAATTCACCATACTTAGGACAAAGAGGAGTATATACAGTTCAGTTCAAAAGGCCGGCTCTTGTTATCTTAATTTACTGTAAGTGGTTTAAAGAAAATGTAATAACCCTGTATTTCATCTGTTGAAACACTAGAGCAAAAGCAGGTCATCTAAAAACTATTTCTTTTTCCTTTAAACATACTCCAATATTTGCATATAACATGTTATGTGTTTCCTCTCTAGCCCCACTTTGTTTTAGAAGCAAATATAATTTTGTTCTTTACATGAACAACCAGTATCAATACCTGATATCTTGTGGACCTCTGAAGACATCATAAGAACCCGCTCCATGGAGTTGTGAGGATTAAATGACTTAATCCATATATAGATATTAGATCAGTGCCTGATACATAGTAGACCTTCAATAAGAATCTATTATCATTATTATTATTGTTTCTTTGAAAAGGTAGGCGGAGTCCATTTTCTATACCCTTTTTCTCATTCTAAGACAGACCCACAGACTTTCTTGCTGGTATTTTCAGATGATGGCTCTCCAGGAAGATGTGTGTCCCCTGAGCATGTGTTTATCCGACACCACACCCACACCTTGTTTTCAAAATAGACGATCATTGTTTAAGTGGGTGGTGGGGGGGAGACAACTTCTGTGAGGAAAATATGAGGTATGTTTGTATTGTTTGTGCAAATGTGTGTGTGTGTATGTGTTTGTGTCTTGATGGAGTATTAACCATCCTACATATATTTGGATTTCTCCAGTCTTAGGAAAAAAAGGGTTTTTTTTTCCTCCCAAGGCACATATCAACAAATCCAGGAGGAAATAACATAGGGATGGTTGTCAGGGAGATAAGAGATTTAGTTTGTAATTTTCTGTGGGATAGCCACTGGGAATTGACTGCTCAGTGACTTCAAAGTTCCTTTTATGTTTCAATCTCCACCCCAAGCCACACCCCCATTTCTAGCACTCAGAGAATTTGTTGTGATGGCTACTCATCATAAATCAGAGCAGTTGTGTAAAGTATGGACTTGGAGACAGAGAAGCCCAGTTGTATCACTTCCTAACTGTGTCACCCCAGACACATGACTTCTCTCTTAGAACACTGTTTTTCTCATATGTAAAACTGCAGTAAAAATATCTATCTCACAAGATTGAGGTGAGCATTAAATGAGTGGTCTGAAAACTCCTTACCACAGTGCTGTCACGGAGTAGATCATTCATTGAACGGTAGCTGACCTTACTGTTACATGTAACTGAATGCAAATGATAAAAAAAAAGTCTAACCCTGAACTGTTCACCTAGCATCTAGTGTTCCAACAGTGAGGTCTTTAGACACAAATCCCACAAATCCTATTTAACTGCATAGAACACAGTAGTCAAGGCTTTGTTAAAGAAGAAGAAGAAGAAGAAGAAGAAGAAGAAGAAGAAGAAGAAGAAGAAAAAGAAAAGAAAAAAGTTTTACTTAATTCTGGTGCTAATATGCACTTTTTTGCACACTTTTGTTTAAAAAAGAGACTTGAGGGGGGTGCCTGGGTGTCAGAGTTGGTTAAGAGTCTGACTTCAGGTTAGGTCATGATCTCACAGTTTGTGGGCTCGAGCCCCGAGTCGGGCTCTGTGCTGACAGCTCAGAGCCTGGAGCCTGCTTCAGATTCTGTGTCTCCCTCTCTCTCTGCCCCTCCCCAACTCATGTTCTGTCTCCCTCTGTCTCAAAAATAAATAATCTTTCAATATCTTTCAATAATCACTTTGAATGTAATGGACTAAATGCTCCAATAAAAAGACACGTGGGGGTGCCTGGGTGGCTCAGTCAGTTAAGTGTCCGACTTCAGCTCAGGTCACTATCTCGTGGTCCGTGAGTTCGAGCCCCACGTCAGGCTCTGGGCTGATGGCTCAGAGCCTGGAGCCTGCTTCAGATTCTGTGTCTCCCTCTCTCTCTGCCTCTCTCCCATTTGCACTCTGTCTATCTTCCTCTCTCTCTCAAAAATAAACATTAAAAAAATTTTAAAAGAAACTTGATTGTAAATAATGGACTACAATCCTTACTACTGCTGAATTCATTCACTTTCAGGAATTCTGTAGTGCTGTGGTGTTCTGGAGGGAAAATTAAGGGAGAATTCCTGTATAGACAAATTGGAATGAGATTTAGAAAATATAAATTGGGCAGCAGATTAGAAAAGAGAGGATCCATAAGGCTCCTTTTTGAATTTTGAAGTAGATGAAGTCTTTTACTTTGTCTTCTCTCTTCTATCACTATTTTATAGTAGATCAACAGCAGCAGCATAGTGAGGATGTGATCTGATGAGTCTGCATTTACTAAAAGCATACTATTCATTCAGCCTCCCCTATGAAGGCAAAAGTATTAACCACCCACAAACAAAAGATCAATTTCTCAGCTATCTTGCATTTGCTAGTAACTTTCCTACGAGCTATCGTTGAGCTACCATATTCATAGATAAAATTTCCCCCCTATTTTCTGTGTCTATTTTGAAGTGTCACTGGTTTCATTTTTGCAAAGAATGTTTGAATTACTTTCTACATACATCATGTTTGGGGCTGACTTTTCCTATATGAAGGTTTTCTAAGATTAATTGACTGAGGTAGTATCTACTGAAGGACTTAAGAGAATGTCATTACAGCTCAGCAGTGAAAGATCTAAATACAAACCAGCCATGCCTTTCAGACACCTTACGAATTCCTCCAAAATCATAATCAAAATTCAAGGTCTAGACATATGCCAAAGCTCAGTTTGTTCATAGGACGGTTGAAAATGCAAAATTACAGAGAAAAGTACAGATGGCAAATAGGCACGTAAAAACATGTTCAACATCATTCGCCATTAGGGAAACACAAAACCACATAAGATATCATCACACATCTATCAGAATGGTTCAAATTAAGAATAATGACAACACCAAAAGCTGGAGAGAATGTGAAAAAAAAACTCACCATTCATACATTCCTGGTGGAAAGTGAGATGGTATTTGGAAAACAGTTTGGCAGCTTTTCAAACAAAACAAAACAAAAACTAAACAGGTAACTACTATTTGACCCAGCAGTTGTACCCTTAAGCATTTATTCTAGAAAAATAAAGAATTATGTTTCCACACACACAAAAAAAAACTTGTACATGGATGTTCATAGAAGTTTTCTTTACAATAGCCGGAAACGAGAAGCAATGAAATGTCCCTCAGTGGGTAAATGGTCAAACAAACTATGGTGAATCCATATGTTAGAGTATTCTTCAGCAATAAAAAAAGAGGGAACTACTGATACGTGCAGGAAACTCGATGTATCTCCAGAAAATAATGCTGAATGAAATACAGCCAATGACAAAGGCTACTTACTATATAATTTAATTTATGTGGCATTCTTGAAGTGTCAAAATTATAGAAATGGAGACCAGATTCATTATTGTCATGGATTAAGGAGGGATGAGGGCAGGAGGGAAGTGGGTTTGACTATAAAAGGACAGAATGAGAGATCTTTATGGTAATGAAAATGGTCCGTTAATCTTGACTGCATTAATGTCAGTATCCTGGCTGTGATATTGTACCACAGTTTTGGAAGATGTTACTTTTGGAGGAAACTGTTACTTTTGGAGGGTACCCATTATCTGTCTGCATTATTTCTTATAGCTCTATGTGAATCTACAACTATCTCAAAATTAAAGTTTTATTTAAAAAATTACAGATTAAAAGATGAAGATTTCTGTGATCCAGCATATGAAGTCTATATCCAGTCAGTTTGAAAATTAATTATCTTACAGTGAGCACACACATCATGGTGTAGACTTAGTCTCAGTTCTCATACAAGTATTAGCTCGTAAGTATCAGTTCTTAAAGCACTAAGAATACTACCTGTCTTCTGAGGATTGTGGCTATTCACTGTTTTCTCTTGCCAGACAAAATTACAAATTGCTCACAAATATGTACCTAGTAGGGGTAATTTGGTAAATACTTTTGCTATGTTCCTTAAAGGCACATAAATCTAATTTGTGTAAGATGATCAATTTTTGCAGGTGCCGGGATATGTTGTTATTTAAAGTCTATGGTTCCACCTTAAAATGGCAATGAGCAGCCCAAGTTTCCTGTGATATTTGGTACTTGTTCTCAGAAGAGAAGTCAAGGCTGAAGATATATACACGGGCTACTTCAGTGATCCAGATAAGAAACATTGATCGCTTGGTGCAGAGCAAGAGCTATACAAAATAGTATATATAACTGGATGATAGATTTATTTGGGGATGATAGATTTCGTTGTATATGATAGGTAGAGAAAATGGAATGACTGAGAATGACTCATATTTTCTAGCGTGAGTAATTGACTGGATGGTTGCATCATCTACTAGGAAAGTAATGGAAGGTTTTAAGATGAAGACCAAGATTTCAATTTTGTAAATATTAGGTTTGAAATACCTATGAGATATCCAAGAATAGATGTCAGGTAAACTTTTGGATGAGTCTCAAGCTCAAATGAGAGGTCAGCACTTCAGAAATAAATCTGAAAATAATTGTTAAGTAGGTAGCATTGAAAGGCATGGCAATCGATGAGATCAGTGATCAATGTGCAGAAAAAAGAAGAGAGTCAGGATTGAATCAGAAGGAATTCCACATTTCCAAGTGAGGTACAAGAAACTATGAATGGACATGGGGAAACAATGGGCAGTAAGGTAGGAGGAAAACAGGGTGAGTGGGAGCCATGGTGACTTTCTTCTGTTGCCTACTCCAAAAAAATGGAGGTTGTTTGTAAAATTTACAGAAAACACTGCTAGCGGAGTGACTATACTGGAAACATAGTTGCAGTTGTGAAAGAGCAAATAGGAAGTGAGAAAGTTGTGATAGAAAGTTCAGATGACTCCTTAGAAAAATATTGCTGTGGAGGGAAGTAAAGAAATGGAATAGTATCTAAAGGTGGTTGTTAGGTCAAGGGAGAGCTTTTGTTTAAGCAGTGGTTACTTGAGCATGTTAACAGGCTGACATCAATAACCCAGTAGAGAAGATGTTCAACAGGAAGATGCAGTAACTTACAGAAACTAACTGACTGGGGAATTGAGAGGAAATGGCTTCCAGAGCATATGAAGATTTGGCTTTCCATGAGAATAAAGTCACTTCTGTAGAAGGAGGATTAATAATATGTCGGATAGACTGTTTTGGAAAGATAGAAGAAATAGAGAATCATCTGGTTGATGTATTCTTATAGAAGTATGATAAGCATTTGAACTGAAGCAGATGTAATAAAATGGAAGGGATGGATTCATGAGCCACATCACATAGATTTAATCATCAGAACCTGGCAACCAACTGGGCATGAGGACTGAGGGAAAGAGCATAGAAGAAAATACTTACACTATATGCAGGATGGCGAGTTAGAAGTCAGCACATAATTTTTAAGCATTAATTGTCCAAGACCATTGAGCTGGGTGATTATTTTAAACACTTAATAAAGCATTGAATGAGACAATGATAGGGTCGTTCTAATTGAGATTGAAAATTAAGTTTATCGACCTCAACTTTCTTCTCAGGTCATATCTCATTTATTTTGTTGAGGATGGTGATTGTCATCTCTCTGTAGGTATTTTCCACCTTGGGATTAGAAAACCATTGACTAGAGTACCTTTTCATTTGTAGAATATTTCGCTGACCCTTGCCTCCCAAACTCTTAGATTGTGTCTTCATTGGCCATAGTAATTTAAAGAACTATATGCCTCCCTATGGGCTATCCAACAGGAATTTTTTAATTGGTCACCCCAGTGAGTAAGGATGAGGATACGTCTCTAGAAGATCAAGACTAACTGAATAAAGTGGCTGTTGTTTCAGCTGGCATGTCTAATTCTTGAATTTTCCTTTCCCGCGGTTCAACCTTATTTTACTCGAGACTTCAGAGTCTTGGAAGATTATTTTAATTATGGCAGCTCTCTCAGAATACCATTTGCTAGCTGCTGATAACCTTTCTTTGGTTTTGGCAGCAACGTGTCTTTGTTAAAATGTTTGCAACGGTGCTTATATACAGTGGGGGGACTGTGGTTTTTTTGCAGAAAACCTTTTGAAGGTCACCATCACTAGTGTATTCTCGAGTCAGCACGCACTCTTCTAGCAGCAGGATAACCATTAAATCTAAATGAACCTTAAGACACTAGAGAATTAAGTGGTGTATAAAGCAGACTCAATTTTTGGCTATAGTAGGAGTAAGAGAGAAAAATCAGATGTTATTATATATTAAATTTTAGAGAAGGAGATGGGACTTTAAAGCAAACTTTTCAGTTAAAATCTTTATTCATTTTGGGGTGCCTGGGTGGCTCAGTCGGTTGAGCGTCTGACTTCGGCTCAGGTCGTGATCTCACGGTCCATGAGTTCGAGCCCTGCGTCGGGCTCTGTGCTGACAGCTCAGAGCCTGGAGCCTGCTGCGGATTCTGTGTCTCCCTCTCTCTCTGCCCCTCCCCCGCCTGTGCTCTGTCTCTGTCTCTCTCTCTCTCTCTCTCTCTCTCTCTCAAATAAATAAACATTAAAACATTAAAAATATGTATTCATTTGTTTTTTTCATAATGTGTTATACCTTTAAAGTTTTTGAACTTCTCTTGATTCTTAAAAAAAAAAACCTGTGGTTGTTTATAAAACATGGTATTTATAGAAACATTATGATTGCACATTAAAGTATGGAGAAGAAAATAAAAATCGCCCATAAACCAGCACTCAGAGATAACCCCTGTTAAATTTTACTGTATTTTTATCCAGTTGTTATTCTGTTCTTTTTTAAACATAGCCAGCGTAGTATTAGATATATTTGTGATTTATGACTTAGGACTTCCAGACAATTTAAAAAAGTAGAGGCACAGCATAAAATTACCAACTTTTCATGTGCAGAGTAATGCCAAAACCGAAACAAAACATTAGGCCATCAACAGTGATAAAAAAATCTATTATCTCCCATCACCATCATATTGTAAAAGGATATTTTAACACTATAGTGTAGAAATGATATAATCTCAGAATAAAATAGCAATTCCAGTTGAATAAAGCCTTATAAGGAACTATCAATATTGTTCTTATTTTTCTTAGTTTGTTATAGACTTGTGAAAATTTTATCTTGACAGTCATTATCACCATGGCTGTGTACAAGCAGTGAATTGACCAGGAAAGGAGAAAAAAATAGGAAAAATATTGACCAGTCTTTTTTAAAATACATGGCCACATGCTTCAACTGAGCCCTTGACATTGCTTATCCCTAATCAGTTTCTCTCTCGCTGCCAGATAATTCCATTTCATGCCTTCTCATCTGTCCTCACCCCTCAGATAACTCCTCCCCCTTCTCTCTCAGCTGATGACACTGCTTCCTAATTTCACTGGGAAAATATGATCAATCAAAAGAGAACTGCTCCCAATGAGATACCGCTCACAACCTCTAGGCTGGCTATTATAAAAACAAGTGTTGGGGAAGATGTGATAAAATTGGAATGCTGATATATACTGCTGGTGGGGTTGTAAAATTGCACAGCCCCTTTGTAAAAACAGTTTAAAAGTTCCTTAGAAAAACTGAGCACAAGGTTGCCCTGAGACCCAGCAATTTTACTTCTAGGTATGTACTCCAGAATATTTAAAACATATGTTCACACAAAAACTTGTACATTTTTAGTGTTTATTTATTTTTGAGAGACAGAGACAGAGAGACAGAGACAAAGAGGGAGAGACAGAGACAACCCCTTGGCAACCATAAACTTTTTACTGTCTCCATAGTTTTGCCTTTTGCAGAATGTCATATACTTGTAATTATACAGCCTTTTCATATCGGCCTCCTTCACTTAGGAACATGCATGTAAGGTTCCTCCATGTCTTTTCGTGGCTTTGATCGCTCATTTCTTTCTAGCGCCGGATGATACTCTGTTGTCTTGATGTACCAGTTCACGCATCAATTCACCTGTTGAGGGACATCTCAGTTGCTTTCAGGTCTTTGGCAATTACGAGGAAAGCTGCTACAAACATCTGTGTGTGGTTTTTTTGGGTTTGGACGTAAGTTGTCAAGCTTGTGGGTAAATCCCAAGGAGCACGACTACTGGATTGTGTGGTAAGATAACGTTTAGTTCTGTAAGGAAACTAAAGTTCTCTTTAAAACTGAAGTTCCAGGGACACCTGGGTGGCTCAGTCGGTTAAGCGTCAGACTCTTGGTTTCGGCTCAGGTCATGGTCTCACGGTTCATGAGTTCGTGCCCCGTGTCAGGTTCTGTGCTGACAGGGCGAAGCCTGCTTGGGATTCTCTCTCTGTCCCTCGCTCTCCGCCCGCCCCCCACTCTCACTCGCTCTGTTTCTTAAAATAAATACACTTAAAAAAAATAAATAAATAAACCTGAAGTTCCAAAGTGGCTGTACTGGGGCGCCTGGGTGGCGCAGTCGGTTAAGCGTCCGACTTCAGCCAGGTCACGATCTCGCGGTCCGTGAGTTCGAGCCCCGTGTCAGGCTCTGGGCTGATGGCTCGGAGCCTGGAGCCTGTTTCCGATTCTGTGTCTCCCTCTCTCTCTGCCCCTCCCCCGTTCATGCTCTGTCTCTCTCTGTCCCAAAAATAAATAAACGTTGAAAAAAAACCAAA
>NW_024420501.1:4948179-4966445 GCF_014898765.1 Herpailurus yagouaroundi
AAAAAAAAACAAAAAAAAAAAAAAAAAAAAAAAAAACCAAAGTGGCTGTACTATTTTGAATTCCCCCCATCAGTGAATGAGAATTCCTGTTGCTGCACATTCTCACCAGCATTTGGTGTTGCCAATGTTCGGGATTTTGGCTGTTTTTATCGGTGTGTAGCGTCATCTCATTACTCTTTTAATTTGCATTTCCCTAATGACATATAAAATGGATTATCTTTTCATATGCTTATTTGTCATCTGTATGTATTCTCTGGTGAGGGATCCTTTCAGATCTTTTGCCCAGTTTTAAATTGGATTGTTGTGTTCTTATCGTTGAGTGTTGTTCTTTGTGCATTTTGGATAATAGTCCTTTATTAGATTTATCTTTTGCAAATATTTTCAGCCAGTCTACATCTTGTCTTCTCATTCTCTAGACAGTGTCTTTTGCAGAGAAGTTTATAATTTTAATGAAGTTCAGCTTATCAAATTATTTCTTTCATAGACTGGGTCCCTGGTATTGTATCCAAAAAAGTCATTGCTATCCCTAAGGTCATCTAGGTTTTCTCCTGTTATCTTCTAGGAATTACTTAGGTTTTTTGTTTGGATTATTATTTTTTTTTTTTACATTTAGGTCTATGATCCGTTCTGAATTTATTTTTGTTAAAGGTATAAGGTATGTGTCCAGTTTCATTTTTTTTTTTTTTAACACGTGGACGTTCCATTGTTTCAGTGCCACTTTTTGAAAAGACTCTCTTTGCACCATTGGCTTGCCTTTGTTCCTTTGTCAAAGATCAGTTGGCTGTATTCATGTGGGTTTATTTCTGTGTTCTCTATTCTGTTCCACTTACCTATTTGTCTATTTTTTCAGCAATACCACTTCATCTTTATTACAGCAACTTTATGGTAAGTCTTGAACTCAGATCATGTCAGTCCTCCAACTTTGTTCTTCTCCTTCAATATTGTTCTGACTATTCTGTGTCTTTTGCTTCTTCTTATAAACTTTAGAATCAGTTTGTCCCTATTCACAAAATACATTTCTGGGGTTTTGATTAGGATTGCCCTGAATCTATAGATCACGTTGGAAAGAACTGACATCTTGACAATTTTGAGTCTTCTTATTTGTGAACATGCAATAGCTCTCCATTTATTTAGTTCTTCTTTGATTTAATTATTTTAGTTTTCTCATAGATCTTATACGTATTTTGTTAGATTTACACCTAAGTGCTAATAATGAAAATAGTATTATGTTTTTAGTTTCAAATTACACTTGTTTATTGGTGGTATATAGGAAAGTAAGTCATTGACATCTATATCCTGTAACCTTACCATAATCAATTTTTAGTTCTAGGAGGTCTTTGTTGATTCTTTTGAATTTCCTACATAAATGGCCCTGTCTTCTGTGAAGTTTGTTCCTTTCCGAACTGTATATCTTGTATTTCCTTTACTTGTTTTATTGCATTAGCTAGAACTAAATTGCTTTTTTTTTTTCACTTTGTTTCCAAGATACCCTATCCTCTTGATGTTCTTCAGACCCTACTCGGGATTCTTCTATGTCTTTTTGGGGCTACCCTCCAAATGTTAGGGAAACCAGGGCTTAGTCATCAGGCATTTTTCCATCTATAGTGATGATCTATCTCATCCAGTCTCTCAGCTTGAAGTGCCACCTCTATACTGATGACTTCCAAATTTATAAATCTAGCCCAGATGCAGTCCCTTAAATCTAGATTATCTATATTGAATTACCTATTTGACATATACACTTGGATGACTAAGAGATTTCTTACAATTCTCTGAAATAGAACACCATTATTGCCCCCCCAACAGTAAACCTGCCTTTCTCCTTTCTTATTGCTTCTATTAGTTGGAAATGGAACAATTATTTACTCTGATGCTCAGACCCAAAGAGAAATTGAACTTTGATTACCTTTTTCAACTCAATTCCTACATCCAATACATCACCAATTCGTGTTGTTATTATCTCCAAATCTTGTCATTTACCATAATCTTTCACTAATACTACCCCTATCCAAGCCAGCATCACTTCTTGACTATATTAGGCAACATCATAAATTAGTCATTCTGGTTCTTTTGCTGTGAATTTGTCCATTTTCAACCTAGATGTTGAAGTTTCTATTTTATTTTTTATTTTTTTTATTTTTTAAATTTTTTTAATGTTTATTTCTGAGACACCTGAGAGAGACAGAGCATGAGTGGGGGAGGGGCAGAGAGAGAGGAAGCCCAGAATCCGAAGCAGGCTCCAGGCTCTGAGCTGTCAGCACAGAGCCCGACGCGGGGCTCGAACTCACAAACCGTGAGATCATGACCTGAGCCGAAGTCGGTCACTCAACCGATTGAGCCACCCAGGCGCCCCTATTTTATTTTTTTAGGTTTATTTATTTATTTTGAGAGAGACAGCACAAGTGGTGGAGGGGCAGAGAGAGAGGGAGAGAGATCATCCCAAGCAGGCTCCACACTGTCAGTGCAGAGCCCGATGCGAGGCTCGAACCCATGAAGCCATGAGATCATGACCTGAGCAGAAACCAGGAGCCAGACACTCAACCAACTGAGCCCTCCAGGCGCCCCTCAAAGGTACTCTTTTAAATCATAAGCTGGTTCGTTTTACTCTTTTAAATAAAGCCGTCTCTTGAATGCTCATTACAAGTACAATGAAATGCAAAAGCTCTTCTCCATGGCCTACAAAATTGTTCTTGATCTGACCCTGTTTATCTTTCCAAACTTACTTACTACCACTTTCTACCTTGATCTTTCTGCTCCAGCTAACAAAAACTTTCTTCTTTCCTTCCTAACCCAGTGTTTCCTTCAACTTGCCAAGCTTGTTTTCATCCTAGTTTTTGCACTTGCTGGTCCCTCAGCCTGGATTGCTCTTCTTCTAGATGTTTGTATCACCCTCCCCAAGTTTATTTTGGTTGCTGCTCAAATCTCAAATATCACCTCCCCAGAGAGGCCTTCTCTGTCCATCCTATCTGAAATAGCACTTCCTATCACTCTCTACCCTTAAGAGTTCTTAGTTCTTCATAGCAGCACTTATCACATCTGATGCTATACCATATTGATTTGTTTATGACAGCTTTATCATACTAAAATATGGACCCATGGTAGGATATTTTGTTTCATCCACTGGCACATTGCCAGTACATATAGAAAAGTGTCAAGTAAATAACTTTTTAGTGAATAAATGCATTTGGGAGCCACTGGAATATTCAATTGCTTGTCTTGTTATGTTATTTTTCACATTGTAGGTAAGAAGATATTTAATCTAATGATATCCATGTCATTATGTCATTCCAAACACAAAATAGTTTTTGTGCCTGTGTATTATTTCAAGTATAATTTACATAGCATTTGCCGAACATTAGGATTTGTTTTCAAGTTTTCACAAGTATAACCAACTGTGCTATAAATCTTTCTCTACAGACCCTACTCTGCATTTCATTTTACCTCTTTAGGATTATTCCTAAGAGGTAGAAATTCTCAAAGGATATGGACATGTGTAAGGTTTTTATTTCATACAGCCATATAATGATTTCCCAAAGGTGGCATCAATTTGAAAAGCAAATTCATTCATTCATTGAATCCACGTATTTACTGAATGAACAAAATAGGCAGGACTACTTGCTCTATTGGAATTTTGGAACAACATTCTAATGGGAGACGACACACAAAAGTCAACAGTAATAAATAATAATGTATGTGCTATTAGAGATCAAACTGTTGGAGAGAGATCAGTGCCATCAAAAAGGAAAGAAAAGAAAACTCGAGCAGCGTGAGAGGATTGGCGGTGCTATGAAAGAGGCCAGAAGATTGAAGTATTAAAGACAGTATTCTGGTAGATCTCGTTGAGGGGATGAGCTCTTTGCAAAGACTTGCTAGTTGAGGGAGATGAGGAGGCGAATGTGGTGCTAAGAATGAACGTGTAGGTTTGCCAGCAACGCAGAAGCTGTGAGAATGGCACGGAACAGATCGTCCTTCAAAGCTCTCAGAAGGAACCAACTCTGTTATCATCTGGAGCTTGGACTTCTGGCCTCCAGAAATGTGAGAGAACAATTTCTGTTGTTTTAAGGCACCCAGTTTGTAGTATTTTGTTAGAGCACCTCTAGGAAACTAATACATGTATATTTTGAATTAATTTTAAATTTTAGTTATATTTTCAAATAAATCATACTGATTTTGTTTTTTCTTTAATGGGTTACAGGTGATTCATGCCCACTTATTTTGTTTTTATTTTAAACTTCCTGTCTGGGGGCACCTGGGTGGCTCAGTCAGTTAAGCATCCACGGTCAGCTCAGGTCATGATCTCACGGTCCGTGAGTTCGAGCCCCGTGTCAGGCTCTGTGCTGACAGCTGTGTCTCCCTCTCCCTCTGCCCCTGTCCTACTCATTCTCTCTTTCTCTCTCTCTCTCTCTCTCTCTCTCTCTCTCAAAAATAAATAAACATTAAAAATTTTTAATCAAATAAAATAAACTTCCTTTCTATCTCTTTGTCTTTCATGGTAAATAAATGTTTTATAGGGACACTATTTCCATTTTACTACTCTTATTCATTCTTGAGTAGAATCAAAGAAAAAATCAGGTAAAGCAATATCTGGAGGATTCAAAATTAACTGAAAGACTTTAAGTAGATTTAATTTAAAAACCAAATAAGACAGAAAATAGTTTTATAAAATTTAGCCTGAGTCATAAACTACCATTTAATTAATTCATTCATCAATTTATTCATTCAACAAATACTTATTAAATACCTAGCAACTCTGAATACAGAAGTGAGAGAAACAGATACAAAATACCTTCCCTAGGATCTTGTTTTCCAATAGGAGCCGGAGTTAAACAATAAACATGGAAATAAATAATTTTAATAGTGATTATTACAGTGAAACAGAGGACAAATGAACGAGAGAGGAGAAGGGGTACTTTAAATAGGATGGTCAAAGAAGACATCTCAGGAGATGACATTGGAGCAGAAACTGGAATGATAAGACGAAACTGGCTGTGAAAACTTCTGGGGGAAAAGCCTTTCTTCCAGACCGAGAGAGAAACATGTACAGGAGTCCAAGGGCAGCAACCAGATTGGCATCGTCAACAGAGTGGAAGACCAGTGTACTATAGCATAGTAAGCAAGTGGGAACGATACAGGAGATGACGTCCAAGAGATAAGGGGATGTGGGAACATTGTGCAGGGCTTTGCAGGCCATCGTAAGGAGTCTGGATGTCCATATAGCCTTGCTTGACCTACTTAAAACTAAGCTACTCTGTTCTCAGGCTACTCATCTGTGATTGGTGGACTACTGTGTGCCTGAACACAAGAACTAGGACCACTGGTGATTCTGGGGTAGCCAAATTCTAGGGGAAGACAGATGTGAAAGAAAAATATGAATTCTTATATTAAAGAGAATTCAGCAATCAACCAGGTCAGGAGGGCAGGAAAACAGGATTATGTAAGAAACAAATGTCAAAAATGAGTCATGACTCAGAAATCTAGAAGACATGCCGAATGAAAGACTGCATCAGTTCCAAGGTTAAAGGTGGTCTGGAGTCAAAAGTTAAATGTATAGGTTTTTAAGAGTCAAGAAGATGTGCATTCTGAAAGGCAATATGGCATAAGTAATCAGTCGTCTAGAATGAGTAGACTAAAAGACTAAAGCAATCAAATGTAAAGTCCTAGAAGCCATGAAGATAGTAATTTCCAAAATAAGATTTCGCTGATCCAGGAGATTTCTTTACAGTTTCTACTATAGTAGAACCAATCTCAGAACGTAGTCAACACCAGTGTAGTAAAGGAGATACAGAAAGTGACTACAACTAATAAAAAAAAGGGTAAAAACTAAGAGAGCATCCAAAGGCAGCCCGGCTTGTTGCTCTGTATATGTGTCCTGAATTACCTTGAGGCAAGTGGCTGATTGTGACTATGTTGATATCATGCCCACATATGCCTCTTGAGACCGGCAGACTAGTAAAGATAGATGGAGTTTTAATGCAGTTTACACAATACTGAGTTTGTCTTCCTACTCTTGGCTATTTTAAGCATAAAACGTGTTTAAATATTTCTTTGAATATAACTTTCTTTTCTGATAAGGCAATGGTAAGGAGAACAAAGAGGCTTCAATCATTGTTCTTCTAGCTCTTGGCAAAGACAAGTATGCACAGAGATTTAAAAACAGAGACCACTAAAGTCAGAAAAGGATCCTGACCTCTAAGAATACTTTCTAAAATTTCCTAATTAGCATTGCATAGAGTTAATAAGTGAATTGTTGCACAGTCTGGGTCATTTTTCTCACAGATCTGAAGTAACGTAAGTAATGTGAGATCGAGGAATGGGGAACAATTTATTATATTTTTGTTGCACAAAACAACTTTGTGATAGTATCTTTTTGACATGACTTATAGGACTGATAAAGAACTCCTTTGCAAGTGAAGTGATTTTTTAGGCTACAAAAATGAAAAGCCTATTTCTAAATTAGACTAGAAGAATGTGATCATTCTTATTGTATGTTCGCTTTGATTCCTTATCTTGAAAGCAAAACACTAAATTTAACAACGTTAATGAAAAATGAACACTGACTTAAAATTTGTCACTATGAAACAAAGGGAAAGAATATCTCAGTAATAATGACCGTGTTTGAATACGTATATGCTACTTTATGTTGTCTAGACATTATTTCATTAAATCTGTCTGATTATCTTGTGAGATATTTTACAGATGAGGAAACTGAGACCCACAGGGGTAAAGTACTTGACCAAGTTCCCAAAGGTAGTAGATGGTAGAACTGGGCATCGTAACAAGATTTATATGACTCCTGAGTTTTGTACTTCTTAAACTGCTAAGCTATGCTGCCACTCCTCCTAAAGACATTTAGATTGATGTACTGGCCAGATCGCTGCCATGTATTAGTGTCTTAATAAATCAGAATTACCTCCAAAGCCTTGTGTCTCTGCCTTGAGAATGTGCTTTACTATAGTTTCTCACTAAGAACATTAATTAACACCTAGGCCAGGGTCTGAAAAAGATTCTGCCTCTTTAGAGTAGTGTGACATGTGCCGAGTCACTCTACTAAATGTCAATTTTCATAGTAGGCAATATAATGTCCTCTTCCCCAAATGTGTCAAGACCCTATTCCCTGGAACCTATGACTAGGTTACCTTGTATGGTTAAAAAGCCAACAAACAAACAAAAAAGCCTTGTACAAGTGATTAAATTAAAGACCTTGAGATGGGAGGTTATTCTGGACCATCTGGGTAGGCAGTGTCGTGAGTCTTTAGAAGACGGAGGCAGAGGATTCAGCATCAGAGATGATGTGACTATGGAGGCGCAGAAATGTGAACTGAGAAAGGCAAGGAGACTCTAGATACAAAGAAATGGATTCTCTCCTAGAACCTCCAGAAGGAACAAAGCCCTGCTGGAACCTTGATTTTACCCCGGTGAGACCCATTTCCAATTTCTGACCTCCAGAACTGTAAGAGAATGCATTATGTTATTTCATACCACTGAGTTTGTGGTGATTTGTTATAGCAGCAATAGGAAACTAATACAGTTTCTTTATATACAAAATAAGTATAAGAATGACCTCATAAAATTGGGTAGGGAGTTAAAGAGAAAAAAATGAGTACATTGAATGCATACAAGAGAATAAAGAAGAATAAAGAATAAAGAACTACCATGTGTGATATTCTGTGAGAACTAGAGAGCATTCCTGTGGGACAGAACCCACTCTTCCCACCCCAGACCTCCGTAAGGTTTTGGAGGTAGTTAGGCTAGGGGAACTAGATCCGAGTTTCCTCTCCTTCTTCATCTCCTCCTCCAAAGACTTCCAGAACCTGGCCCTGCTTTTTTCTCCTACTTTAACTCTGCATGCTCCCTGGCTGACTCACTTCACTCCCACCACATTTTCTATCCAAGGGTTTTTTTCCCCTGTTGTTTATTCCCTCTGGAACTCTCCTATATCATTGCAGAACTGTACTGTCATTCAAACCTCAACTGAAATGATACCTCTTTCTGAAAGGTCTTTCCAGAATACTCAAACCAGAGCAAATCTCCACTGCCACCCTCTACCACATTTCCTTAATTTAGCTTCTTTGTAGTGCTTATTAGTACCTGAAATGCATCCAAATATATTTAACACATGTGTTTATTTTCTTTCTAACTTCTCCAGGATATAAGATAATTGAGGGCAGGTTTACTGTCTTTCTCACTGCTATATGCTCAGAAACTAAAAGGCACATAATTATGTACTTAATAAATTTCTTTTGACTGACTGACCACATGAATGAAGACAATTCTTCCAGAAGGAAACCAAGTGTCCATCAATAGATGAACGGATAAAGAAGATGTGGTATATATATATATATAGAACAGAACATTACTCAGCCATCAAAAAGAATGAAATCTTGTAATTTGCAATGGTGTGGATTGATCAAGAGAGTATAATGCTAGGTAGAATAAGCCAGAGAAAGACAAATACCATATTATTTCAGTCATATGTGAAATTTAAGAAACATAACAAACAAAATAAAACAAAAGAGAGAGAAAGAGATAATCCAAGAAACAGACTATTAACTATAGAGAACCAACTGACGGTTACCAGAGGGGAGGTGGGGGTGGGGGGATGGGTGAAACAGGTAGGGGATCAAGAGTACATTTATCTTCATGAGCACTGAGTAATACATGGAATTGTTGATTCACTATATTGTACACCTGAAACTAATATAAAGCTGTGTGTTAATTCTATTGGAAATTTTTTCCAAAAACACAACATTTCTTTCACATATTTTGAGGAAGTGAGTTAATAAAGTTCCCTTTTGTTCATGCCACTTTGAGAAAGGGTTTTCTACATTTGTATCCTCACCGATTCAACTTTCTTTTCCCTGAATGTGTCTATTCATCTCTCCATCTATGATTTAAAAAGATCACACAACAGGGGCACCTGGGTGGCTCAGTAAGTTGAACATCTGACTCTTGATTTTTGGCTTAGTTCATGATCTTGCAGTTGTGAGATCGAGCCCCATGTTGGGCTCTGCACTGGGTGAGGAGCCTGCTTAAGAGTCTCTCTCTCTCTCCCTCTCTCTCTCTCTCTCTCTCTCTCCCTCTGACCCTCTCCTGCTCTCTCTTTCTCTATCTCAAAAAAAATTAAAATTAAAAAATAAAAATCAGACAACAGAACAAAATATAAAGGATAAAGTAACAATTATCTGAAGATCTCACCAGGTAACTGTTTTCTTTAATATACTATGTATATATAATATATAGTATTATGGGAGTTATCTAATATATGTAATATATCTAACATAAAATTAATATATTGATATAACTACTTCAATATAACATACTATACTATTAAAATAATGTATTTTATGTATGATAATATAAGCATAAAATATTATACACATATAATTACAAAATATATAGAAATTACCCTAATATGCTAGTCATTACATCCTCATGACTTACTTATTTTAGAACTAGAAACCTGTACCTTTGACCGCCTTAACTCATTTCTCTCACTTCACAGCGCCTACCACTAACAATTATCTAATATATTATAAAATGTATTAAATATACTCTTGGGAATAATCTATCTATATTATATGTCATGTGGTATAACTTAGCTTTTGTATTTGGCATTTTCATGTAACAGTTTAATAGACAATGACTTGGTGAGAGAGTGGCTCTGTAAACAAAGGTTGGTCAGAAATGCCTCGAGGGGTGCCTGGGTGGCTCAGTTTGTTGAGTGTCCGACTCTTGATTTTGGCTCAGGTCATGATCCCAGGGTCGTGGGATTGAGCCCCACGTTGGGAGCCAAGCTGAGCATGGAGCCTGCTTGGGATTCTCTCACTCTCTCTCCCTCTGCCTCCCGCTCGTACTCTTGAAAGAAAAAGAAGAAAGAAAAAGAAGAAGAAAGAAAGAAAGAAAGAAAGAAAGAAAGAAAGAAAGAAAGAAAAAAGGAAAGAAAAGGAAAGGAAAGGAAAGGAAAGGAAAGGGAAATCTTTGGGACTTATGAGTTTTAAGCTAGAACATGAATTGATAAAAAGGAGCTACCATGAGAAAAATCTGAGGGAAGAGCCTTCCAGAAGAGGAACTAGCTAGTACAATTGCCCTAAAGCAAGAATTAGCTTGATGTGTTCAGGGACAGACAGGAGGCTGATGTGGCTGAATTTCTCACCTAGAAGGTGGAAGTTGAAACAAAGGAAGAAGTTATCAGACATGAGGTCAGAGAGGCCCAGGCCATGGAAAGAAACTTGGACTTCTTTTAAACTGCAGTGGACAGAGAGTTTTAAGCAAGAACGGTGATGGAATTGCTTTGCACTTTCAAAATATCACTTCCACTTTACTATGGAGAGTTCCAGAGTAACTACTTCACATTGTTTTTTTTTTTTTCTTTCCAAAAATTTATTTAAATTCAAGTTAGTTAACATATAGTGTAGTATTGGTTTCAGGAGTAGAACCCAGTGATTCATCTCTTACATATAACACCCAGTGCTCATCCCAACAAGTGCCCTCCTTAATGCCCATCGCCCATTTAATCCATCCCCCCACCCACCACCCCACCCGCAACCCTCTGTTGGTTCTCTGTATTTAAGAGTCTCTTATGGTTTGCTTCCCTCCCTGTTTTTATCTTATTTTATTTTTTTGTCCCTTCCCCTATGTTCATCTGTTCTGTTTCTTCAATTCCACATATGAGTAAAATCATATCATATTTGTCTTTCTCTGATTGACTTATTTCACTTACCATAACACACTCTAGTTCCACCCACATCATTGCAAATGGCAAGATTTTCATTCTTTTTGATCACTGAATAATACTCCAGTGTGTGTGTGTGTGTGTGTGTGTGTGTGTGTGTGTGTGTGTGTCTTCTTTATCCATTCATCACTCATGGGCATTTGGGCTCTTCATTCTTATTCAATTCCTATTAGTTTCAGGTATACAATGTAATGATTCAGTATTTGTTTATATTGTGATCACCACAAGTCTGGTTAACATCCATCACCACACATAATTTCAAAATTTTTTTTCTTGTGATAAGAACTTTTAGGATCTACTGTCTTAGTAACTTTCAAATACGCAGTACACTATGGTTAACTATAGCCACAAAGAAAAAATTGGCTCTTGTCAGAGGTGCAGGATGTGGGGTGGACGAAATGGTCAAAAGGTACAAACTTCCAGTTATAAATAAGTTATGGGAGGTAGTGTACAACATATTAGGTTAATTTGTAAGAATTGTATTTAGTGTCATTGTTGTGTTGCTATTGATATTACTGCTGTTGTTTCTCGTGTAAATGTGACTATTTTTCTCTTTATAGTCCCTAAGTAGCTATTATGTAATTAGAGGGAATTATTAAAAATATATTTCCCATTTTATTCTCCTCTCCTATTGCTTCTAATGTATCTTCAGCTGGTTCTATTAAAGTTCTCCGGTAATGTACATAATGTAACATCATATTATCTTCAGAAAATGATGATTTTGCCTTTACTTTCTGATACCTGTGCCTCTTATTCTGTCCTCTGATTGAATTGCATTGCCTGGCACTTCCAAAGAAATGTGAAGTCATTGTTCTGACAAACACCCTTGCTTTGCCCCTGATCTAAGAGACATATTCTTGTGTCAGAGATTCCTAGATACCCAATTATCCCTTCTTTCTTGACTACTATATCTCTTGCAGTTGATCTGGGTGAATGGATTCCCAGACTACGTTCACAGCCCCTTGGTAACTGGACAGTGCCATATGACTGAGTTCTAATGGGCTGTGAGTAGAAATGTGCCTTTTTCAGATCTTACCCTTTAAAGAAATGAATGTCTGTTCCCATTTTTGTTTGCATTATCTGGTAACCTTTTGCCAAAGATTTTTATTTTCAGCCTTTCTGAGTTACTGTCCTTTAGGAGTTTTGTGTTGAGTTGAATAAATATGATACTATTGTTATTATAATTAATCTGCCTAACTATGAGTCTTTTCAGTAAAAGGAGGGGTATGATTGGGTCTACATATTTGTTCTCCTCATCTCACTTCATTTTTGTCTGGTTTTATTTAGTCCTTTATGTTACATTTGCTTCCCATCTGAGCAATCTCAAATATGTCAACTAATTTTTAATTCTGCTAGGTTTTAGTTTTAAACGTTTAAAATAGTACATTCAAGTTAAAATTTTCAAGTATCACTTTTAGATACACAGGGTTTCTTTGAATTCTCCTGTATGAAATATTAATAGCTGTAGCTGATGCCTATTGAGACTTTTCTTTGTAATTGCTTGGGAATTTGCAGGCATCATCTCATTTAGCCCTCACAATAACCTTGTGAGACAGGCACACTGCTCGTCTTCTATTTGCCAATGAAAGGCAGAGGGTGAGGGGAGTCAATCATTGGGCCAGGGTCACATAACTATTTCTTGTTAAAGCTACCTTCAAAATATGTTTTGATTGATTTTAAGGGCCAAAGTCATAATATGTTGCTTAAAGTGAAGAAATTATTGAACAGCTACTTTTTTCCCAATCTCAGTCTATTTCCACAGGTAGTAAGCCTATTTTTAAAAGGGTGATACTAATGTTAGGTTTGTTTTCTTTTGATATCATGCCATATATCATGCTCATCTGTCTGCCCTTTATTCCCTGTATTTCCCAAGCCTACACTTGAGGTTACTGACTGAAATATTTTTAATTTTTTAAAAACGTTTTTATTTATTTTTGAGAGAGACAGAGTAGGAACAAGGGAGGGGAGGAGACAGAGGGAGACACAGAATTCAAAGCAGGCTCCAGGCTCTGAGCTGTCAGCACAGAGCCCAAAGCAGGGCTTGAACTCGTGAACCGTTGGATCATGACCTGAAAAGAAGTCAGACACTTAACCAGCTGAGCTATCCAGAGACTCAAATTTTTTACAGATTAATAATGTTTCTTACCGCTTCTGACTGGTTTTAGAGTTATCTTTTTAGTTTATCCATTTGTTACATATCATCTATGATCTCTTTAGTTCTTCAGACACTGTTAAAGAAGCTGGACAAAAAGCTACTGAGTTCTCTTTGCTTGCTATATTCCTGTTCTCCTCCCTCTTCTATTTTAGAGCATTTTATTTATTTTTTTGACATTTGCATATCTTTTTATTTCATGAATATTTTTGATGATTGGTACAATTAACATGAGGTTTTTTTTTAAGTTTTAAAAGTCATTTTATTACCTTTATAGCTGTAGATTTTTTTTACTTTATTTTTTATTTTTTTAAATTTACATCCAAATTTGTTCGTATATAGTGAAGCAATGATTTCAGTAGATTCCTTAATGCCCCTTACCCCTTTAGCCCATCCCCCCTCCCACAACCCCTCCAGCAATCCTCAGTTTGTTCTCCATATTTATGAGTCTCTTCTGTTTTGTCCCCCTTCCTGTTTTTATATTATTTTTGTTTCCCTTCCCTTATATTCATCTGTTTTGTCTCTTAAGTCCTCATATGAGTGAAGTCATATGATTTTTGTCTTTCTCTGACTGACTAATTTCAATTAGCATCATACCCTCCAGTTCCACCCACGTAGTTGCAAATGGAAAGATTTCATTCTTTTTGATTGCTGAGTAATACTCCATTGTATATATATACCACATCTTCTTTATCCATTCATCCATTGATGGACATTTGGGCTCTTCCCATACTTTGGCTACTGTTGATAGTGCTGCTATACACATGGGGGTGCCTGTGTCCCTTCAAAACAGCACACCTGTATCCAGTGGATAAATGCCTAGTAGTGCAACTGCTGGGTTGTAGGGTAGTTCTATTTTTAGTTTTTTGGGAAACCTCCATTCTGTTTTCCAGAGTGGCTGCACCAGCTTGCATTCCCATCAACGTTGCAAAAGAGATCCTCTTTCTCCGCATCCTCATCAACATCTGTTGTTGCCTGAGTTGTTAATGTTAGCCATTCTGACAGGTGTGAGGTGATATCTCACTGTGGTTTTGATTTGTATTTCCCTGATGAGGAATGATGTTGAGCATCTTTTCATGTGCCTGTTGGCCAACTAGATGTCTTCTTTGGAGAAGTGTCTATTCATGTCTTTTGCCCATTTCTTCACTGGGTTATTTGTTCTTTGGGTGTTGAGTTTGATAAGTTCTTTGTAGAGTTTGGATACTAGCCCTTTATCTGATATGTCATTTGCAAATATCTTCTCCCATTCTGTCAGTTGCCTTTTAGTTTTGCTGATTGTTTCCTTCACTGTGCAGAATCTTTTTATTTTGATGAAGTCCCAGTAGTTCATTTTTGCTTTTGTTGCCCTTGCCTCCGGAGACGTGTTGAGTAAGAAATTGCTGCGGGCAAGATCAAATAGGTTTTTGCCTGCTTTCTCCTCAAGGATTTTGATGGCTTCCTGTCTTACATTGAGGTCTTTCATCCACTTTGAGTTTATTTTTGTGTATGGTGTAAGAAAGTGGTCCATGTTCATTCTTCTCCATGTCGCTGTCCAGTTTTCCCAGCACCACTTGCTGAAGAGACTGTCTTTATTCCATTGGATATTCTTTCCTGCTTTGTCAAAGATTAGTTGCCCATACGATTAGTTGTGGGTCCATTTCTGGGTTCTCTATTCTGTTCCATTGATCTGAGCGTCTGTTCTTGTGCCAGTACCATACTGTCTTGATGATTACAGCTTTGTAGTGTAGCTTGAACTCTGGGATTGTGATGCCTCCTGCTTTCGTTTTCTTTCTCAAGGTTGCTTTGGCTATTCGGGGTCTTTTCTGGTTCCATACAAATTTTAGGATTGTTTGTTCCAGCTCTGTGAAGAATGCTGGTGTTACTTTGATAGGGATCGTGTTGAATATGTAGATTGCTTTGAGTAATATCAACATTTTAACAATATTTGTTCATCCTATCCAGGAGCATGGAATCTTTTTCCATTTCTTTGTGTCTTCTTTAATTTCTTTCAAAATCTTTCTATAGTTTTCAGTGTATCGTTTTTTCAATCTTTGGTTAGATTTATTCCTAGGTATTTTATGGTTTTTGGTGCAACTGTAAATGGGATCAATTCCTTGATTTCTCTTTCTGTTGCTTCATTGTTGGTGTATAGGAATGCAACCGATTTCTGTGCATTCATTGTATATCCTGCAACTTTGCTGAATTCATGAATCAGTTCTAGTAGGTTTTTGGTGGAATCTTTTGTGTTTTCCATATAGAGTATCATGTCATCTGCGAAGAGTGAACGTTTGACCTTCTCCTGGCTGATTTGGATGCCTTTTATTTCTTTGTGTTGTCTGATTGCAGAGGCTAAGACTTCCAATACTATGTTGAATAACAGTGGCGAGAGTGGACATCCCTGTCTTGTTCCTGACCTTAGGGGGAAGCTCTCAGTTTTTCCCCATTGAGGATGATATTAGTGTTGGGTCGCTCATATATGGTTTCTATCATCTTGAGGTATGCTCCTTCTAACCCTACTTTCTTGAGGGTTTTTATCCACAAAGGATGCTATATTTTGTCAAATGCTTTCTCTGCATCTATTGAGAGGATCATATGCTTCTTGTCCTTTCTTTTATTGATGTGATGAATCACGTTAATTTTTTTGCAGATATTGAACCAGCCCTGCATCCCAGGTATAAATCCCACTTGGTCGTGGTGAATAATTTTTTTAATGTATTGCTGGATCCGGTTGGCTAGTATCTTGTTGAGGATTTTTGCACCCATGTTCATCAGGGAAATTGGTCTATAGTTCTCCTTTTTAGTGGGGTCTCTGGTTTTGGAATCAAGGTAATGATTCATAGAATGAGTTCTGGAAGTTTTCATAGAAAGCTTCATAGAGCTTTCATAGAAAGAGTTTGGAAGTTGTCCTTCCATTTCAATTTTTGGAACACATTCAAGAGAATAGGTGTTAACTCTTCCTTAAATGTTTGGGAGAATTCCCCTGGAAAGCCATCTGGCCCTGGACTCTTGTTTATTTGGGAGATTTTTGATGACTAATTAGATTTCCTTACTGGTTATGGGTCTGTTCAAATTTTCTATTTCTTCCTGTGTCAGTTTTGGTAGTGTATATGTTTCTAGGAATTTGTCCGTTTCTTCCAGATTGCCCATTATATTGGCATATAATTGCTCATAATATTCTCTTATTATTTTTTTTTATTTCTGCTGTGTTGGTTGTGATCTTTCCTCTTTAATTCTTGATTTTATTTATTTAGGTCCTTTCCTTTTTCTTTTTGATCAAAGTGGCTAGTGGTTTATCAATTTTGTTAATTGTTTCAAAGAACCAGCTTCTGGTTTCACTGATCTGTCTACTGTTTTTTTGGTTTCGATAGAATTAATTTCTGCTCTAGTCTGTATTATTTCCTGTCTTCTGCTGGTTTGGGGTTTTATTTGCTATTCTTTTTCCAGCTCCTTAAGGCATAAGGTTAGGTTGTATATCTGAGATCTTTCTTCCTTCTTACCTTTCCAAATTTTTTCGTGTGGTTGATTTCGAATTTCATAATGTTGTGGTCCGAAAATATGTATGGTATGATCTCGATCTTTTTGTACATACTTAGGGCTGATTTGTGTCCCAGTATATGGTCTATTCTGGAGAATGTTCCATGTGCACTGGAGAAGAATGTATATTCTGCTGCTTTAGGATGAAATGTTCTGAATATATCTGTTAAGTCCATCTGGTCCAGTGTCATTCAAAGCCATTGTTTCCTTGTTGATTTTTTGATTAGATGATCTGTCCATTGTTGTGAGTGAGGTGTTGAAGTCTCCTACTATCATGGTATTACTATCGATGAGTTTCTTTATGTTTGTGATTACTTGATTTATATATTTGGGTGCTCTCACATTTGGTGCATAAATGTTTACAATTGTTAGGTCTTCTTGGTGGATAGATCCCTTGATTATGATATAATGCCCTTCTGCATCTCTTGATATAGTCTTTATTTTAAAGTCCAGATTGTCTGATATAAGTATGGCTACTCTGGCTCTTTTGTTGACCATTAGCATGACAAATGGTTCTCCATCCCCTTATTTTCAATCTGAAGGTGTCTTTAGTGCTAAAGTGGGTCTCTTGTAAAAAGCATATAGATGGATCTTGTTTTCTTATCCATTCTGTTACCCTATGTCTTGATTGGAGCATTGAGTCCATTGACGTTTAGAGTGAGTACTGAAAGATATGAATTTATTGCCATTATGATGCTTGTAGAGTTGGAGTTTCTGGTGGTGTTCTCTGGTCCTTTCTAATCTTTGTTGCTTTTGATACACACACACACACACACACACACACACACACACACACATTTTCATCTTTTCTCCCATCAGAGAGTCCCCCTTAAAATTTCTTGCAGGGCTAGTTTAGTGGTCACAAACTCCTTTATTTTTGTTTGTCTGGGAAACTTTTTATCTCTCCTTCTATTTTGAATGACAGCCTTGCTGGATAAAGAATTCTTGGCTGCATATTTTTCTGATTCAGCACATTGAATATATCCTGCCACTCCTTTCTGGCCTGCCAAGTTTCTGTGGATAGGTCTGCTGCAAACCTGATCCATCTTCCCTTGTAGGTTAGGGACTTTTTTTCCCCTTGCTGCTTTCATGATTCTCTCCTTGCCTGAGTATTTTGTGAATTTGACTATGATATGCCTTGTTGATGGTCGGTTTTTGTTGAATCTAATGGGGGTCCTCTGTGCTTCCTGGATTTTGATGTCTGTGTCTTTCCCCAGGTCAGGAAAGTTTTCTGCTATGATTTGCTCACATAACCCTTCAACCCCTATTTCTCTCTCTTCCTCCTCTGGGACCCCTATGATTCTCATGTTGTTCCTTTTTAATGAGTCACTGATTTCTCTAATTCTTAAATTGTGCTCTTTTCCCTTCATCTCCCTCTTTCCTTCTCCTTCGTTATTCTCTATAAGTTTGCCCTCTATATCACTGATTCTCTGTTCTGCCTCATCCATCCTTGCCGCCGTGGCATCCATTCATGATTGCAGCTCATTTATAGCATTTTTAATTTCATTCTGGCTATTTTTTACTTCTTTTATCTCTCAGAAAGGAATTCTCATCTATTTTTGACTCCAGCTAGTATTCTTATTATCATGATTCTAAATTCTGGTTCAGACATCTTGCTTGTGTCTGTGTTGGTTAAATCCCTGGCTATCGTTTCTTCACGTTCTTTCTTTTGGGGTGAATTCCTTTGTTTTGTCATTTTGAAGAGAGAAAAGGAATTAATGAGGTAGAAAAATTGAAATTAAAAAAATTAAAATTAAAAATTAAACACACACACACAAATCGAATAGATGATGCTAGATCCTAGGTGTGTTTTGTTCTGGGTGTAGAAAGTGGTTTGACAGATTAGAGAAACAAACAAAAAAAGGGGGG
>NW_024420501.1:4971445-5030211 GCF_014898765.1 Herpailurus yagouaroundi
GGGCAGAGAGAGAGGGAGACACAGAATCGGAAACAGGCTCCAGGCTCCGAGCCATCAGCCCAGAGCCTGACGCAGGGCTCGAACTCCCGGACCGCGTGATCGTGACCTGGCTGAAGTCGGACGCCTAACCGACTGCGCCACCCAGGCACCCGAAAAATTAAATAAAAATATTTTTAAAAGAAATCAAAACTAAAAATGAAGTTTTTCTCTTTCTACATTCAGGAAGAAGAAATGAAAAGAGAAAAAAGGAAAAGAAAGAAAAAAAAGGAAATTGTTTGAAAATTTTAAAAGGTGAGTGAATTGAAGTAGACTAAAATAAAATGATTGAGGTAAAGCAGAATTTGAAAAACTCTACACAAAAGTAAAAAATATAGTAATAAAAATTAAAGAGATATTTTTAATAAAAATTGAAAATAAAAAGTTTTTTTTCTCCTTCTGTATTCAAGAAAAAGAATTGTAAAAGAGAAAAAGGAAAAGAGAAAGAAAAAAAATTGAATAGATGAACCTGCTAACAGATTGAAGTAGGACTGAAATTGCTTCGTTTTCCCCTGGAGGTCAGTCCATGTGGCTCTTTATAGTCCATAAATTAAGCCGGTGGTGAGGTTTG
This sequence comes from Herpailurus yagouaroundi, assembly GCF_014898765.1. Taxonomy (NCBI): domain Eukaryota; kingdom Metazoa; phylum Chordata; class Mammalia; order Carnivora; family Felidae; genus Herpailurus; species Herpailurus yagouaroundi. The sequence continues at coordinate 4,972,053 of NW_024420501.1, forward strand.
TGTTTTTGAAGAGTGAAGTTGGCCCAGTTGGGCAGGGCTCGGTGTAACAGCTCCATCTTCCCCTAGATGGCGCTGCTAGCCTACTGGGGTGGATTGTTGCGGTGCTCGTCGGTGCACGTGCGCATGCGCGGGAGCGGTGAAAAATGGCGCCCCTCAGCTACCCAGTCTGTTCTCCCAGACCAGCAATCACGCACCGGCTCCATCTTCAGCTCTTGTCCACTCCCCCTTTTGCACTCTCCGTGACCAGGCCCCGGGCAGCACCTCTCTCCCGAGTCCTGTCTCAAATGCGGCTGTTTTCCCCGGCCCCTTACTTCCGAAGGACTGTGGCTTTGACCCGCTCCGCCCCTCTGCGGGAGGGTCTCACCCAGCGATGGCAACAGCCGAATGTCGCTGCACCCAGGAACGCCCGCTGGACCCTGCTGCTGCCGGTGCCCCGAGACTGCAGCCAGGTGCCAGACAGCCCCCCCGCCCCCCCGCCACCAAAATCGCAAGACAGTGTAGCCTTGGCATTTCAGGGACCGTGGAAAATCGCAACACACGTCTGGCACCAGGCTTCACCCTTAATGACCTTGCCCCAGCACCAGCGAATGTGGCCGCCTTCCGGGGTCTGCCGGGACCAGGTGGCTTCAACAGTCTCTACCAAATGTCCTTCCAGCAGTGGAACCGCTTTTCCCCGTGTGGCCCGAGAACCTCTCGGACCCCACTCTGTTCCTGGGGATTCACCCTTCCCACCAGAGCACCTCCAGGTAGGGAGCTGCGGAGTTGCAGCCTTTGCGCTCCCCTTGTTTACAGTCGTAATGGAATTGAAATCCTCTCCTTTCTCCTTTCTCCTTTCTCCCTTTTTAGTTTAGTCCCTGCGGCTGTTTCCAATTTTCCACTTTCTCTCCAGCTGCTTTTGGGGAGGGGTGCTTTTCCCGTATGCTCCCCCCTCCCCAGTCTCTGTCCTCTCTCCGCCTGCAGAAGGAGGAGTTCCCTACCTTTCGGGGCTTCTTGCTCCCCAAGTTCAGCCCTTCATGTTACATACCTGCTGAATTCTGTGGTTCAGGTTGTGCAGATTGTTGTGTTAATCTTCCAATCAGTTTTCTAGGTGTGTAGGATGGTTTAGTGTTGGTCTGGCTGTATTTCATGGACACGAGACACACACAAAGCTTCCGTGCTGTTCTGCCATCTTGGCGCCTCCCCCAACATCTAGAGCATTTTATACATAAGTACCATGTTGTTACTATTTGCTGTACTCATTTATTTTTCACTGCAATCATTTCTTGTCCCCATCCCCCAAAGGGTGTGCTACAGTATTCTTGGTATCTGTGCTGGTTGACATAGCAATTTTTGGCCTCACCTACTCTCTCCACTTTGAAGGGTGTTTCTCAAACACGGATGTGCAAAATAAGAGTGTCAATCCCAATTCCAGACCTACTGAATCAATCTTAAGTTTAGAGCTTTTGAATCTGTCCTTTTAGCCCACCTTCTAAAACTGGTCTGTGTGGATTTACATTTGTGGACCAATGTCTTGGAACATGCATGGAACAGCTTTGGGTTTATTGTTTCTACTCTTTGTTCAGCCATTCAGCTCTTTGTCAGGGAGGGGGGCAGTGCTGAGGGACAACGAAGAGGTATCTAGGGCTGTGTGCAGGTGCAATTATTTTTTTTCTCTCAGTTGCTGTTTTCACTGATTTTGTTGGCATCCCTGTACCGGGGTAAGCTGCTCCATGCTGAGGGGGCATACCTGTATCTGTTGGTGGAGAGTGCCCTTCGTTTTACATTGTATTCCTTTGCAGGGTAAGGAATCCATTTTCATGACAAAAAGCCCATAGTTACAAAAAAAAAAAAAAAAAGCCCAGAGTTGATGGGGTTTTTGTTTCGTGGAAACCTTTGTATGTCTCCTGTCCCCAAAGCTGTTTGTGGCTCTAGTTTTGTAGTTCTGTTTCTCTCTGACGTTTTACCTGGCTAGAAGGAAGAGGAACTAGAGAATTGGGTAGGTAGGTAGGTAGGCAGTCATATAGGTTGTATGGCTTTGTACATCCTCCAGCATTTAAATTTGCAAGGTTGGTTATCTGCAGTGGAGAAATGGGCTCCACACAATACATTCTACATTTTTTCAGGTCTGCTCAAATCTAATTCCCTTTCCTCTCCAAACTGGAAGGTGTGGGCTAAGGTGGCGATAAGGGTCATATATTGATTTCTTGAGTCTTCTTTCAACCTAAGCCAAATTAGTTTGTATCTGAATCGTACCTGTAGAGATATACTTAGTGAGACTAGGGTTTTTTTTCCAAGTTTAAGCACTGATTCTTTCTGTTCATTTTGGTCAGTTATGCTGTGAGAAGTTCTTTAAGCCTGTACTATTTCCGTTCACTTTCCTAGAAAGCCTCACAGCCTATTCATTATTATTCATTATTGAAGTTTTTTTTCAGAACAAGAAAGTTATGCAGTATTCCTTGTTGAATGCCAAACTTCCATGCTTGACACTCCATTAGAAAAAAGCAAAAATCTCTACAAAAGAAAATGCCTGAGGGTAAAGAACCCTTGTGCACTGTAGGTGGGAATGTAAATTGGCACAGCCACTATGGAAAGCAGTATGTAGGTTCCTCACAAAATTGAAAATAGAAATAGAACTACTATATGATCCAGCAATTGTACATCTGGGTGTATACCCAAAGGAAATGAAAATAGGATCTAGGAAAGACATCTGTGCTCCCATGTTCACTGCAACATTATTCACAATAGCCAAGATATGGAAACAATGTAAGTGTCCTCTGATATATATATATATACATATATATATATATACATATATATGTATATATATATGTATATATATATATGAATAATTCTGCCATGAGAAAGAAAGGAATCCTGCCATTTGCAACAACATGGATGGACTTTGAGAGCATTATGCTAAGTGACATAAGTCAGACAGAGAAAGATAAATATTGTATGATAGAATTTATTTGTGGAATCTGAAAAAGCCAAACTCGTAAAAATAGAGAGTAGACTGGTGGTTACCAGGGGATGGTGGACAGGGGAAATGAGGAGATGTTGGTCAAAGGGTACAAATTCCCGGTTATAAAATGAATAAGTTCTGAGCATCCAATGTACAGCAGAGTGATTATAGTTAATAATACGATATGACACACTTGAGATTTGCTAAGAGAATGGATCTTAAATGGTCTCACTACAAAAGAGAAATGGTAATTATGTGAAGTAATAGAAATGTTTGTTAACATTGTGGTGATAATCATTTTGCACTATATATCAAATCAACACGTTTTCCACCTTAAACTGACACAACGCTGTATATAAATCATATTTCAATAAACTTGGGGAAAAAAGACCCATGGATCAGGCAATGTCCTTGTTAAGGCTGGAAGGACATCAGCTCTGGAGTCATACAGTTTGATAGTAAGTGTTAGTTCTGCCACTGTTAGATGCTGCAATCTGGATCAATGGTTTCCTTTTTCTGCAAGTCAGTCTTCTTTTTTTAACTCTGTAAAATGTAGATAGCCATTGTAACTACCTGATATGATTTTTCTGCAAGGATTAGATGGAGCCATGTAAATGCCAACTATTGAACATAGTGCCTGGCACACAATGGGTCTTTGCAATATCAGTTTTCATCTCCTTTCTCTTGGGTATCAATTAATGGTGAGAAACAGCTGTTGATTTGCCAAAAGATATGTAATTTTATATCTGAAAACAACCCAAATCTCTTTGGGTGGCATATTAAGGAATGAGCTACAGGGCGTTTTACTTTTGTCATTACTGACATTTTATGGCAGAAAACTGTTGTGGGGGCAGAAAACTCTTGTGCGACTTTGGATCTTCAGCAGCATTTCTGGTCTGTACCCATTGGATGTCAACTACTTCCTTCATCCACCCCGTTGCCACAACCCGAAATGTCTCCAGATATTGTAAAATGTTCCCTGGGAAAGGGATGCAAAATTGCCCCCACTTGAGAACTACTGAGCTGTAGAAAGAACATTTTTTTTTTTTTTTTTTTGGAATTGGGTAGGGACTTAAACCTCAAAGTATTTTTTTGTAGCTTGGTACAGGTCTACCTAATCCCTTCCCATCCATTCCATGAGCTAGGCCACTCTATGTCTATGTCTTAATGAAGGAATGTCAGAGCAGAAAGCAGGAGACAGAAAGAGGGTTTTCTTTATAATGGGGGAATTGAAAAACCCAGAGCATAGTCAAAAGATCTCAGAAAAATCTCTCATGAGTTGTAAAACTTCTACGTTCCCAAGACCAGAAACAAATTTTTCAGTCTATGGGCAGATGCAAGTCAAGAGGGGTGGAGCAGTCATGGCCGTCTTCCATTATCCTAGTAGAGCTTGTGGAGATGGCAAAACTCCAGAAAACCCATACCTAGACATCTCAGGAAATTTCCAGTGCCTAAAAACGAATAGCATAGAGTGGCGACATGATCTCAGTATGCCCCAGAGGTTGAAAAAAGAGCTCCTTGGAATGAAAGAGCCATGATACGGGGACTACGCATGTCTGTGTTGCATCTGAAAGACAGGTAGGATGTTGACTGTCTCAAAAGATGCCAGAAAAATGATTAGTAATTTCCCCTCACACACAAACACACATACACAAACACAGAAACCTTGACCCTCATCCTTGGGAAAGTGGTAGAAATCTCTGAATTGGTTTCTGCCACCTTAGTAGAACGATACTTAAAAGGTAGCTTGTCAAAAACAATAAGTGTTACATTTCTTGTCCCCGAGTCCGTGAAGCGAGATATGAAATGGGGTGTGTAAAGTAGAAAGGCTTCAGACATAAAAGCGATTCAATTAGATAGTTCAACCATTACTTAACGGCTGCCTACGAGGCATCAGGCCCTATGTCAGGTGCCAAAAAAAAGCAGACGCCACCTCTGCCCTCACAGAGCCCATTGCCACGTGGATGTATAAACAATTACAATTCCAGGGGTTAGGGGTTTTGATAGGAGAGGGCATTTAGGGTGATATGAGAGCCCAGAAGAGGGACAGCCGAGCAGCATGAAAGAAGGGGACAAGTAAGTATCCCTGTTGACTGAGGTGAAGCTTAAACAGTGAGCATTGTATCTGTTTTACGCACCAAAGCATAACAACGGCTCATTTGCCGGACTCACCCCAGAGGCCAAGTGTTATTGCGTTTGAAAGGCTCTGGAGACCTAGGCTTATAATTTATACAGACTTGGCACTTTGATTCTAGTGTATCTGGGCAAGCATTTGAAGTGCATTAGCACACAGTTTGAGGGTCGAATGCCTGGTTTATGGTTGGTTTGGGTGTGGATGTTAGTAGCAAAGCTATTTTAGGAGCATTAATTTTGACAGATGCACACAGCTCCCCAGTTTTCTGCATGTGTAGGACAGTCCCCTGAGGCTCAGTGGGCTTGGTGTTCTAGATTTCCCCGTTTCTTGTAAAGCTGGCAGATCTTGTGGGGACACTATTAGGTTCAAGGGCTGAATCCAGGCACAGTGACTATCTGGTAGGAATTGCTCACAGAATATGAGATTATAAATCCCTACGTAGACTACATGGTCTTCATTGTTCTGAGTCCCAGCAGGTCTGGTTCCTTCTTTAAAGCAGCCTTCTGAACACCCTTGTGTTGTCAGGTTAATGAGATCTTCTCTTTGGGTAGAATGTGTAATGAGTAGCCAAGGATATGCCAATTTCGTTATTTCTAGATTTCTTTGTTTATCTGGCAAGACCATACATACTCTCTGGCCCTTGACAATTAGTAAAAGGTTAGTCGCTCTTAGACAATTGGGCAACTATATTTATTACCTCTTACCTGAGTCCTTTAGAGCCCAGTGACTTGCTGCCTATAAATTCTTCAGTGCTACCTAGCTTATTGACTTTACTACATATTGATGGAGAAATGATCCGATGCTTACAGTGTGAATCTGAGTTTACAAATCTACGGGCCTTGTAGGGCAACCACGCACAGGGCTTGATGAAATCATTGGATAAGTTAATGCAGGTGGAAATTAAGCCACAGCTCTGATGTGAGTTCCTCTAGTAGGTATGACTCTTAAGCTAATATTTTGTAAATGCGTTCTATATTAAAAATGTCCATTTTGAAGAGAATTTCATGAATCGTTTCCATCATTATAGGGTAAGAGTTAGGTGTTTTTTGTTTTCTCCTGTGGGGTTGATTAAACAGATCCATTATCCAAGAAAAACCAGTGTTTATTTATTCTGTTCATTTTATTGTTTATGTGTATTCCTAACACATTAAGTACTGCACTAGCTTTTTAATGTCTTTAGAACTATCTCCCCCATAGCATTAACGCCTGCCTTTGACCCAGGGGTTCTTATCTCGGGAAGATTTTGCCATCTAGGGGACATTTGGCAATGTCTAGAGATACCGTTAGTTGTCATAATTGGGGGGAAGAGGGGAAGTAGGGAATGCTACTGGCTTCTAATGAGTAAGGCCAGGAATGTTGCTAACCGTCCTATAGTACAAAAGACTGCCTCCCATAACAATGAATCATCCTGCCCCAATGTCAATAATGCCAAAATTGAGAAACGCTGATTTAATCTAATGTGCTCAGAACTATAAAAATTATTTTACTTTTTCAAAAGTTTGATGCGTGTACTCACCTGGTCAGAATGTGCATCGTGAAAATTCCTACTAAAGCATTTGTGTGGGGAAACCTATTCCCCAGCTGTTAAATGATTGGTAGGGAGGCTGAGGTTGAGGTGAAGTTGGCCAAAATGCCACTGATGTTTAACAGCTAGGAACTAGCCTACCTGGAAAGTATCCATTCATAGTATCATGAATGAGCTACAGGAAAATGATCTCTAACCCCTTAGAAAATTAATAGCTAAAGCATAGTCTTTCCTAATTAGCTTTTAGTTTGTGAACCAGCAAATGATAAGCTAAGTAAAGAGTGACCATCAGGTCATAGTCTTATTTAATGTCCAAGAAAGTATTTTCCTAAAACTATCAGCATAAAAAGTGATTTAAAGAGGAGAGAGTTACATGTAGCATAAGATTTAAAATTTTTCTGTCAAAAGAATATGGTATTGGAAAAACGTATGCTTACATTTTACTTGGAATTTGTTTTATGTAGCAAATTTAGTTCAGATTTCTTAAGAACATTTCATAAATTTGGCATTTCCATTTTAAGAAGAATTTCACAGAAGTAATATTTTCTTATGTCTCCAGTTTGGAAGGGATGCCTTTCCCCACCAAATTACCATAGTGAAATGGCAAGTTCAATATTTTTCCTTTTCACCCGTGCTGGCTGTAATTTTAGCCTACTATATGAGCCGGAATCCTCTTGCAAAGTGAAACAGTGGGCAGTCATGCCTCATTAGTGGGCTGTTCACATTAAAAACAATAGAAGAAGTGGGGAGCATAGCATAATGTATAAATTTGTCAAATCACTGTGTCGTACACCTGAAACTAATGCAATAGCGTGCATCAACTATACTTCAGTAAAACACACACACACACGCGAAAGAACAACACCAAAACAAACAAAAACGCTCCGTAAATATTTAACGAATAAACAAATCTATTCAAAGGGCTGGAGAATGGACCTTGCTTCATTGGTGACTTTTCTTTTTTATGTTCAGCATCTGTCTTTCTATCAGCCACGTCACCATAGTTTGCAAATCAGTCAAACTCAAATAAAATGTTTTAAAAGAAGCATCAGCAACAATAAACATCCTTTGACTGTCTTGCCCCCTAGCTTCTTTCCATCTTTCTCCTTCCTTTCCAAGTGAAATTTCAAGGGTGAAGCCTCCTCTCTTTTTATTTATTTTTTTTCTGCTTACTTGCCAGCCACTCTCTTTTTAAAAAGCTTTACCAAGGTATCATTGATATACAAGAACTGCACATACTTAGTATAGTTTGGACCCTATGCAAACATCCCCGATACCACCACCACCACGGTCAAGATAATAGACCTATCCATTACCTCCTTAAGTATCCGTGGTTCTTTTGCTTTTCTTTCTTTGTAGTGAGAACATTGAACATGCAATCTACCCTCTTAACAAAGTTTTAACTACACAATCCTATATTGTTAACTGTGAGCACTGCTACAGAGCAAAGTTCCAGAACTTAATCTAGCCTCCCCGAAACTCCCTATACCCATCGAACAACGACCCTCCTAATGCTATCTGACTTCCATCCTTACCATTCAACTGAATCAGCTGGACTTTGAGAAATCACCAGGAAGCTGCTAATTGTCGAATCCAAAGTTTCCTTTGAGATATTTCAGGTCTCAAAAGAAATTGCATATTCTTACGCAGACCTCTCCTGAATACCTGAGCTAAATCTCAAGACATTCTCTATTTCCTTTATAGCTCTTAGTACCTTTAGTCATCTTCATGTCTTTATTTCTTTTGTCTTCTTTTGGCCCCCATTAGAATATAAGTTCCTTGTGGGTAGGGACTCAGCGTTGTTCACTATAGTATACTCAGACCCCAAACTATGCCTCACACATAGTAAGCATTCATTAACTATCTGTTCACTGACTGGGACTGACTGACTTTCCTCTTACGTGACGTGTTTTGGAGCATTTGACACTGATGAACATTCTCTTCTTGATGCTCCCTTCCTGGCCCTTGAGATAGCACCATTCCTGTTCAGTATCCTTTGCTGATTTCTCAATTGGATGTGATCTCTTTGAGGACAGTAACTGCTCTTAGCACATTTGCTGGCAAATGAAGGTCCAGAGAAACACACAAGAGACCCTTATGTTTGGATTTCAGTATAAAAGCTCTTAGCTGAATCCTGTGTTTATCATGACTGAAAAACTATTGAAGCTGCCATTTGGGGCTGGTAATAAACCTAAATGTGCCTAGTGTAATTATTAGGTATTGAATAGAAACTTGGAATTGTATGAATGTATGTATTGCTTAGTACTATGGACTCTGGTGTCATTTTGGTGCTTGATCTGCTATTTCAACAGAAACACAGTGATCTCAAAATGTGTCAAAAGTGGGAATACAGGGCCGTCTGGGTGGCTCAGTTGGATAATCGTCCGACTTCGGCTCAGGTCATGATCTCGCAGTTTGTGGGTTCGAGCCCTGCGTTGGACTCTGTGCTGACCGCTCGGAGCCTGGATCCTGCTTCGGATTCTGCGTCTCCCTCTCTCTCTCTCTGTCCCTCTCCCACTCGTACTCTGTCTCTCTCTCTCCCAAAAGTAAACATTAAAAAAAATTTTTTTAATGGGTAATATAAGTGTCCATATATAGGGGAATCATTCGTGTACAGTACAATGTCTTAATTGAATATTATGCAGCCATTAAATTTATAAATCATAATTATGAACATAAGAAACTTAAAATATTTGTTATTAGTGAACAGTGCATGGCACCATGTTGTGCATACCGTGTGAACAGAGCTTTATAAAGTACATATGACAATGGAAACTAGCAAAGGATAAACATCCTGTAATAGTAGTCGGGTCGTTTTATGAACATGTTTTGTTCTTGCTTTTCCAGACACCCTGTGACACTCTCACTTGTATAGTTTTTAGAAACAGCAGTCCAAAGCTGAAAACACTAAACAGGCTGAAGGGCAATTGGCACTTGCATCATCTTTTCTCAACGAGGAAATACACTTCCTGTTACTCATGGCCTTTGAGATTTCCCTTTGTGTGTGATGTATTCCACATCTAGAGTTTCCCTTCAAGGTATCATGCCCTGGAAATATACATAAAGACTTAAATTACTCCCATGAAAGTGACTTCTTCCAGTTCATACCATGAATCACCGGCAGATCTGGAAATGAAACCCCTCAATTTACACTCTTAGACTTCATAAACATCTCTGAAACACTTATTCCATTCTAGAGTGGTAGCTTTATAATGAAGTGTTCTAAATTTATTAGACTAAAAGTCTTAAATTTTCCCTTTGACTGCTATTGCTCCGGGTGGCAACGAAAGTCACTCTGACTTCACTTGTAAGAGCCAGATTGGTTTGACACACGCATTGTAGAGTTTATTAAATTATCGCCTCTTCTCTCTCATTTATAATTTTGAAAGTAAATTCATGTTCATGAAATTTATTGCACCTGCATTTGTAGAGGCATAGGAAAATGCAGCAATTGATTCATGAATAGGCTTCATCATGTAAATGAATGATGGCAAGTGTCTAGCTCGCGAGGTGGTTAGAGTGACGGTAAACACACAAGTTTCAGCTTTGCACATACCACAGGGTTTTTTTTAATTTTCTTAATTTTATTATTTTTTTTTAATTTGGAGAGGGAGACAGAGAGAGAGATAGAGCATGAGCAGGGAAGGGGAAGAGCGAGAGAGACAGAGACACAGAATCCGAAGCAGGCTCCAGGCTCCGAGCTGTCAGCACAGAGCCCGACGCGGGACTCAGACCCACAAACAGTGAGATCACGACCTGAGCCCAAGTCGGACGCTCAACCGACTGAGCCACCCGGGCGCCGCACACGCCATGGTTTTTAAGAGCTACACGATTAGAGGAACATGGTTGGAGGAGCTCTCCGAGTCTGCTGTATTCACTGCCCCTGCGTGCGGTCTGCCATGCCGCGGGGGTCAGACCATCACCCTGGGTGTACAAGCTGCTGGGCAGGAGTACATGTTTCAGTTCTGCACACAGGATTGACTTGCCGTCGGCCGATCCAGACCACCCAAATAGTTCTTTATTAATGGCTTCTACATGCTTTTTGCATTGTTTCATGTTTGAAACAATGCACATATACATATATTGCACATATACTGTCCAATTATAGCAACAGTGAGCCAAAGAAAAACCTCATCTTCCCTGAAGAACGCCTGCGAAGCCCAGAAACCAGACATGCCAGATTAACAACATAGGGCAAGAGGGTGATTTTGAAATAAAACCAGGATAATTAATTGAAAGTATAGGGAAAAAGAAGCTTCCCTCAACTCCACTTCACCGCAGTCACCGAACGCTCCTTAAAAAGACAAACACCTCCAGAAGAAAAATTAAAGTTCTCTCAGAAAACTGAATGGTCAAGAGCAAAAACTTGAATACCATTTAAAAGGCCCCCAGCACGTTTGCTGCCCAATCAGTCAAACACAAACCCCAATGATTAGTAAGCGTGGCCCGCCTACAAGTTCCCCCAGGAGCTTTTTGTCGTTATTCTAGATTGTTTTCATTTTAAATATACATACAAAAGAGTATATATAACTTAGAAGTACAATGTAAAGACACATCTTAAGAAGTCTTAAGAAAGACAGCATTACCAATACATTAGAAGCCCTCTGTGTGCTCTACTCAATCACACCCCCTTATCCAGTGGTCTACCTTCTTCAACTTTGTAGCTGTGATCGCTGTACTCTCCTCTCTGGCTCCTACAATGTTAGTATCTTGCAACAATATATTGCTTGGTGGTCCCTGGCTTTGAACACTGTACATATTGAGCTATGCCGTATGTATTGTTTTGACTTTCTTTCCAACCCAGAAGCATGTTGAAACTCAGCCACATGTATACATGCAACTGTAGTTCATTCATTTTCACTGCCACAGAGTATTCACTTTTATGAATATACCAAGTCTATTTATCAATATTTTTTCCCGTGGGTGTTCAGGTTATTTGGCATCAAATGATCTCACTTTCTGTTCACCTAAATGTGTCATCCTTTTGGGGCACCTAGGTGGCTCAGTCGGTTAAGCGTCCAACTCTTGATTTTGGCTCAGATCGTGATCTCATGGTTTGTGAGATCAAGCCCCGCATCAGGCTCTGTGGTGACAGTGTGTAGCCTACTTGGGATTCTCTCTCTCCCCTCTCTCTCTGCCCTGCCCTGCTCACATGCACACACTCTCTCTCAACATAGATAAATAAACTTAAAAGCTCTTAAATAAATAAATATGTCATCATTTCACTCTCATTCTTGGAAAATATTAAACTTGGTATATGAGTTTAGGTTAGTTCCACTGCCTTCCTGTTCCCTTCACTGATGTTGAAAAGTCAGGTCGCAGTCTAATTACTACAGGTGAATTATCTTTTCTCTCTGGATGCTTTTAAGATCTTCTGTGTCTTTGGTATTCTCCTCTTTCACTATCATGTGTCTAGTCATGGATTTCTTTTCATTTATTATACTTGGTATTTGTTAGTCTTTCTGGATTTTAATTTTGGTATCTTCAAAAATTAGGGAGGGACATCAGTCATTATCTCTTTGTTTCCTTGATGCCGTTTTCTACTATCTATTTTGAGATTTTTAATTCACATATATTAGGCCTTCTCATTAAGTACACCCTACCTTTTAATTTTCTTTCATATTTCAATCTCCATTTTATTGCACAACCTCTCAAAAACTTTCTTCAGATTATGTCCCTTCTAATTAAAGAGCTGCATCATATTTGCATTAATGAGAAACTTAGTTAGAAGCAATATAAACAAATGCCAGCATGACCAAGCATTAAGATTTAGCCTTCCAAGAAAGTTTTAGGAATATTCTTCTAGAATAATTGAACCTTTTTTTTAAGTGGGAACATTTCCACTCATTCTAGGTCATAGTATACATTCACTGCTGCAATATTTTCTTCGTTGATATTTCTGCTGCAGTCTCTCTGCATCAGCATTTTGAGTAATATAAAAAGGTAGTTTGAGGTGTTTTTTCATACTTAGTTTAATTTAGTTATGAATAATGTAAAGTGATGATTTGTAGGAAATCTTGAAAATAATTTTCCCAAATTTCACATTTAGTGCTAAGGATATTTTGTAAATGTACTTATAATTTGATTTAGACACAAATAAAGAACTAAATTAAACTGAAACTGAAAAGTTTGCTTTCCTTTGAGCACAAAATTTGCATACAGATTCTCGTTCTGTACAGCTATGTTTATAGTGATAAATGAGAATAGTTTTTATGATAGATAGACCAAAAAAATCTCAAAAATAAAAGCAAAACTTTTCAGAAAGCTTTCGTGTGAAATACATGATAACTCATCTATGAAGTCTTATATGCCAATATTAGACTTTTAGTTTTGCTGAATGCAAGTTTGCAAATACCATTATTTCAGCTCCAGTCATATTTCCAATAAGGGAATTTATATGTTGACAAAACAAGTTGTGCTTCAGGGAAAATGGTAGCCAAGTGAACATATCTCTGTTGGCACTCACTTTCTATGAGCTGACCTTTAAAAACTAACAGACTTGCGGGTTAGACACGTGACTCCATGAAGTTGGTGCCATGTTGTTATGTTGTATTACTTTTGTGAAACTGATGGAAGTGGTAAGGTGTCAGAGTCACTTACTTTGCTGTCGCCTTTGTTGTATTAAGCATTTAGAGGGAAAGGGAAGGCTTTGGGAGACAGAATTGTTTAGTTGGAAAAGCATTTATGGTCAATCCTCGTCATGATCGAATCCTGGCACTACTGGTAACCAGCTGCGTGACCAAGAATCCTTTCCACACTTGAGTTTCCTCATCTGTAAAGTGGTTGTGGTACAGCATTTGTGATAGGGACGTAGCGAAAAACGAAATTAGGTGACAAATTTAACAACAGTGCCTGACAGGATGTATGGAAAACTTCGTGTGTTTCAACTTTCACACTAGATGCCGAGGTACAGAGCGGACAGATAGCTCCTAGCACCTAATAGGCAAGTCCATTTCCACCTTTTTGATGGCTCTTGCCCCTTATTCCATCCCAGATTCAGATTTACACTGCTTAATCAATTGCCAGCTCCCAGGTATTTTTTGGTTAAGTTTATTTCTTTATTTTGAGAGAGGGGCAGGAGGTGCAGAGAGAGAGACGATTCCAAGCAGGCTCCACATTGTCAGCGCAGAGCCCGATACAGGCTCGAACTCACAGACTGTGAGATCATGACCTGAGCCAAAATGAAGAGTCAGGCCAATCGACTGGGCCATCCGGGCACCTCCCCGCCAGGTATTTCTAAGTCCCTGTCACTCCCATGCTTTCATGAATGTGTTCTGGTTACTTTCCACTCGTTTTCCAACTGATGAGATAATGTACCCTTCGATTCAAAAAGCTACAATGGCTTTCTTGCATGCTTCATTGCATATCTAACTCTCTGACCTAAGATGGGGACTGGGTGATGGGAACCAATAGTAAGTGAGTTTCTACTATATGCAAGTCTCAATGCTTTGCAAAAACTCTCTGGGTAGTAAGACCTCCCCCACCCTCGTTTTTAGCAGTCTTGCCTTGTTATGGGATCCTGACAGGAAAGCGAAATGAAAATAGTTAATAGTATATCCACTCAAGCTGCCTGAATTCTCAGACTTGCAGCACCTCACTTAACCCATAGCCCCTGCTTTACTGATTTATTTTAGCTTCTCTGGTACTGTTCTACTCCAAAACCACAACAACACTGACTAAACCTCATAATATACTTTTACAGTATCTTAGTTCTACCCTGGTTCAAAAACATCTTACCGTACAAATGAGTGTTAGAGTGACCAGGAACACCAGGAATCTAGGTTTCTGTACTTAAGTTTTGCCATTGACTTTATATAGGATATGGCAGTTTTTCTTCCCATCAGCTCCATTGTTAAATTATGGACAACTTCTGTTGTTGCTATCTTTAGTTGTTCCTCTGAAGTAGATCATATTACCCTCATTTCGCAGAAAGCTGGAGTTCATTTCCTTTGGACAAATCCGAGTCTCATTTTCCTCATTCATAAGACAGTGATAATACTATCTGACTCATTGGGTTTATGGGATTATGTAGAATGAAAAATAATAAAAAGATTACCACACTGCATTATATAATATATGATCAATAAATGGCAGTTTACCATATGAGAATACCTGAATAAAATCCCACTTACTTATATCATATGCCGGATGAATTTTAGAATCATAGGATTTAGGCAAAAGGCCTTATATTGGGTATCCTCTATTCTAGTGATGTCCAACTGTGTTCTAAGACACTCTTGGGATTCTGAGGCTATAGCATTAGAAGGAAACAGACTTTCTTACCCTCCTTCACCTATTTCAATCCAAAGCAATGTAGCTGAATTTTCTAAGTTGCATTCAAATAATTTCATTAACTTACAGAACATTTCATTCAGCAACCTTACTCAAGTCTTGATAAGCCACGTAATCTGAAATAAGGAATTATCCCAATGTGACACATTCTGAAGATGTGCATATGTGTCTCTGGATGGACTTTCTTATTCACTGCCACAGTGTAGACCTTGTAACAGATAGCAAATACTTCACAGGAGACTGATTATTCTAATAAGAAGAATGGACAATATTGAGGAGTATGTTCTCCTGACACAATGAATTAAATTAGAAATCAACAACAGAAGGAAACTTATGAAATACACTACTAATTGGAAGATAAACAAAACAGATGCTTTTGGCCAAAGAATAAATCACAAGAGGAATTAGGAAAATGTTGTAAGCTGAATAAAAATTTTTAAAAAATCGGAATTTGTGGGGTCCAGCTTAAGTAGTACTTACAGGGAAATTTATAGCTATAATGCCTTTATTAGAAAAGAAGAAAGATCTCACATTAATTAACCTAAGCATATTCCTCAAGAAATTAGAAAAAGAACTAAACACAAAACAAACAGGAAAAAAAGAAATAAAGATCACATAGAAGTTAATATAAGAAAAAAGAAAAAATCAATAGAGAAGATTGATAATACCAAAGTTTGGCCCTTTAGAAACCAAAACTTGAAATCGGTTCTTTGAAAACCAATATTTGAGGGAAAAAAATATATATGTACACACACACACACACATTTATTTCTTTTCAGGGTTTAGCTCACATGACTGGAAACTCATAAAAGAACTGGAGTCCAAGTTGAAAGGTAGTCTGCTGGCAGAAGTCTTTGCTTGGGGAAGATCAAACTTTTTGCTATTAAGGCCTTCAACTCATTGGGTGAAGGCCACATGCGTTATAGAGGGTAATCTGCTTTACTCAAAATTCACCAATTTAAATGTTAATTTCCTCAAAAAATTTTTTTTCTGCAACATTCAAAATAACGTTTGACCAAATATCTGAGCACTATAGCCCAACCAAATATATACAATTAACTATAACAGACACCGATTACCAAAATCAGTGCTGAAAGACTGGGCATAACTACTGACCTTACAGAAATTAAAAGGATTATAAGAGAATACTAGGAAAAATATTATGGCTAACAAATTAGAACATTTTTTTTAATGTTTATTTTTATTTTTGAGAGAGAGAGAGAGAGAGAGAAACAGAGCGTGAGTGGGGCAAGGGCAAAGACAGACAGAGACACAGAATAGAAAGCAGGCCCCAGGCTCCGAGCTCTCAGCACAGAGCCTGACATGGAACTCGAACTCACGAACCACAAGATCATGACTGAGCTGAAGTTGAATGCTTAACTGACTGAACCACCCAGGTGTGCCACAAATTAGAACATTTAGATGTAATTGACAAATGCCTAGAAAGACATGAACTATTGAACCTGACTCGAGAAGAAACACAAAATCTGAATAAACCTAAAACATGGGGTTTAATTACTAATCAATTGAATAAACCTAAAACATGGGATTTAATTACTAATCAATAAACCACCTACAAAGAAAAGACCAGGCCCAGATAACTTCCATGGTGAATTTTACCAAATATGTAAAGAAAAATTAATATTCTGCACACTCATCCAAAAATTAGAAGAGGTAAGTAGGATTAATTATGATAAACTGAGGCTTGACATACTTGGTAAAAAGGGGTTAATCATGATTCCAACTTACGAGGTGCTTCACTTTTCATTTCTTCATCACTTCCGATTACCCATTGGAACCCTCTGTGACAGTTGGACTGTTGGATATTGGGATGAGTTTTTATCTAAATCATTGAAGAGTATTTGTCATAGCAGTGTATCAAGAGAAAACAAAAAGTGGGGTGCCTGAATGTCTCAGTCGGTTAGGCATCCGACTTTTGATTTAGGCTCAGGTCATGATCTCATGTTTCATGAGATCGAGCCCCACATCAGGCTCTGTGCTTACAGTGAGGAGCCTGCTTGGGATTCTCTCTCTCCCTCTCTCTCTCTGCCCTTCCCCTCCAAAAAAGTAAATAAACACTTAAAAAAGAGATAAGAAGAATTGTCATTAGAACTTGAACACTCACTGTGTGCCGTGCGTTGTTTGCCACTTCCCATGTATTATTTTTTTAATTTCTATTAATTGCATCAGATTGTTGGGTATTTTTATTTTTATTTTTGAAAGAGAGACAAAGAGAGAGTGTGCGCACAAGCAGGTGAGGGGCAAAGAGAGAGGGAGAGCATCCCAAGCAGGCTCTGAGCTGTCAGTGCTGAGTCCAATGCCTGGTTCAATCTTACAAAGAGTAAAATCGTGCCCTGAGCTGAAACCAAGAGTAAGATGCTTGACTGACTGGGCCACCCAGGCGCCCCTTTAATTTTTATTATCAAAGCATAGTTGACATGCAAGCAGTATTCATTTCAAGGGTGCAACATAGTGGTTCAACAGCTCCATACATTACTCAGTGGTCACCAATGTAACTGTAGTACCATCTATCACCATAGGTTATTACAATAGTATTGACTATATTTTCTGTGCTGTACTTTTCTTCTCTGTGATTTATTTCATAACTGCAAGTTTGTGCCTCTTAATCTTCTTCACCTATTTCACCCATCCCTCCACCCCGACTATTGAAATTGTTTCTTTAATGCCAACACTGAACTATAATTTTGCTTTGTATTATGTAGATTGTACTTAATGTTTTTAAAATTTTTTAGTGTTTATTTTTGAGACAGAGAGAGACAGAGCGTGAATAGGGGAACAGCAGAGAGAGAGGGAGACATAGAATCTGAAGCAGGCTCCAAGCTCTGAGCTGTCAGCGCAGAGACCGAGGGGCTCGAACTCATGAATCGTGAGATCATGACCTGAGCTGACGTCAGACACTCAGGGCACCCAGGCGCCCCAAACTTCATGTTTTTAAATGAGGTTGATGTTTTTATTGAGACATTACTTATGTACCATAAAATTCACAATTGGAAGTATACAATTCGGTAGTTGTTGGTATATTCACAAGATTGTGCAACCATCACCACTATCTAATTCTACACCACTTTCATCACCTCAAAGGCAACTCTGTGTCTGTTAGCAGTCATTGGATTAGGTCAAATGCTTTTTCTGCATCTCTTGAGATAATGGTGTGTTTCGTGTTTTTTATTCTATTCATATGATACACTACATTAATTTGTTTTTGATGTCAGGCCAACCTTGACTTCCTGAAATAAATCCCGCTTAATTATGGTGTATTATGTTTCATATATATTGCTGGAATTTATTTGCTAGTATTTTTGAATCTATATTTACATGAGGTATTGGCCTGCGGTTTTCTTTTCATATGATGTTTTTATCTGGTTTTGTTACCAGGATAATACTGCCTTCATAGAACGAGGCAGTATTTCATCATTGTTTTTTTGGAATATTTTCTGAAAGATTGGACTTAATTCTTTAAACCTTTGGTAGAATTCAGTAATGAAGCCATCTTGACCTGGGCTTTTCTTTGTGCAATTTTTTAAATTGCTAAACCCATCTCTTTACTTATTATAAATCTGTTCTGATTTTCACATATTATTTGTAACTTTAAAGGCAATTCCTGAAATAGGTGGCATGATGACAGTTATAAAAAGGAAGAAACAGACGTTAATTTTTTTGTTACGAATGCCAAGTTCATGAGTGGCAAAGCTAAAATTCTGATCATTCTGGCTGCAGAAACCATGTCAATTTCCCTTGCATCACACGGCCTTCAATGAACACTGATTAAGATTATATACTCCCTTTGTCTTAGGTGTGAATACAATGTCATAAGACACTGAAGTCATTAGACAAATGCTAGCACCTTGAAGCAAACATCTATTGGCAAACCAAGTTTCAATCAATATTTTTTTGTGCAGCTTATGAACATCTTGTGAAAAGATTAAATACACCCATTTTTAGTTATCTGTCTTTCATATGTAATTCAGATTTTGGTAATGTGGTTTTTAAAATAAATTTTATTTGAGTATAGTTGACACACACTGCTACATCAGTTTCAAGTGTACAACGTAACAAATCAGCTTCTCTACATGTTATGCTGTACTCACCACAAGTGTAAGTACCTTCCGTCACCATACAACACTATTGCAGTGTCACTGGCTATATTACCTATGCTGTGATCTTTATTCTTGTGATTTGTTCATCCCGTAAGTAGAAGCCTGTATCTCCCACTTGCTTTCACCCATTTTACGCATCCCCCTACCCGCTCCTCTCTGGTAACCATCCATTTGTTCTCCGTATTTACAGGTCTGATTTCTGCTTTTTTTTTTGTTAACTCACTTGTGGGTTGTTGTTGTTGTTTTAGGTTTCACATGAGTGAAGTCATATGGTATTTGTCTTTCTCAGTCAGACTTATTCATCTAACATTATACCCTCTAGTTCTATCCATGTTGTTGTGAATGGCATGATCTCATCCTTTGTAATGGCTGAGTAATATTTCTCTGTGTGTGTGTGTATGTGTGTGTATGTGTATTAGATTTTGGTAATATTTTTGATGTTGCCTCTTATCTACTGATTTACTTTTGATTTTATATGGTAGGGACAACATCTGGGTTACTCCCCTTAAATAAAATTGTCTTCTGTGCTAAATTTCTCTTTCCTTTCTTGTTTTGGTAAGAAAGATTTCTGGGCTCTTTTATGTGTGTTGTGGGATGAGAGAAGAAAGAGAAAGGAAGTAAAAGAAAACTGTCATGCAGGCTAGGGCTTTGTGATTGTTTTGAGGTAAGAGTTTGAGAAGAAATGAGGAGAGATAAATTCATGAGTAAAAGTGGTCATTGTGAATTGGACCCCTTTTTTGTTTTATTTTTGCTTTGTTTTGTTTTAAATGTTTATTTATTTTTGAGAGAGCAGAAGTGGAGAAGGGGGGGGGGGTTGACAGAGGATCTGAAGCAGGATCAGCGCTGACAGCAGCCAGCCTGAGTGGGACTCCAACTCACAAAATGTGAGATCATGACCTGTGCTGAAGGCAGGCACTAAACTGACTGAGCCACCCAGATGCCCTTGTCTTTTTTGTTGTTTTTTTTGTAATTTAAATTTTAGTTAACATATAGTGAAATATTGGTTTTAGGAGTAGAATTCAGTAAGGCATCACTGATATATATAATTCTTTATCCATTCATCTGTCGATGGACATTTGGACTCTTTCTGTACATTGGCTGTTGTTGATAGTACTGCTATAAGCACTGGGCTACATGTGCCCCTTCAAATCAGCATTTGCTATCCTTTGGATAAATGCCTAATAGTGCAATTCCTGGGTTACAGAATAGTTCTATTTTTAATTTTTTGAGGACTATCCATACTGTTTTCCAGAGTGGCTGCACCAGTGTGCATTCCTACCAACAGTGCAAGAAGGTTCCCCTTTCTCCACATCCTCGTCAACACCTGTTGTTTCTTATGTTATTAATGTTAGCCATTCTGACAGGTGTGAGGTGCTATCTCATTGTGGTTTTGATTTGTATCTCCTTGATGTTGCATGATGTTGAACATCTTTTCACGTGTCTGTTACCCACCTGAATGTCTTCTTTGGAAAAGTGTCTATTCATGCCTTCTACCCATTTCTTAATTGGGTTACTTGTTTTTTGGGTGTTGACTTGGTAGGTTCTTCATAGATTTTGTATACTAACCCTTTATCAGATCTGTTACTTTCAAATACCTTCTCCCATTCCATAGGCTGACTTTCAGTTTTGTTTGTTTCCTTTGCTGTGCAGAAGCTTTTTATCTTGATGAAGTATGAATAGTTCATTTTTGCTTTTGTTTCCCTTGCCTCTGGAGACTTGCCTAGTAAGAAGTTGCTGTGACCAAGGTCAAAGAGGTTGTTGTCTATGTTCTTCTCTAGGACTTTGACGGTTTCCTGTCTCACATTTAGATCTTTCACCCATTTTGAATTTATTTTTGTGTATGGTGTAAGAAAGTGGCCAAGTTTCATTCTTCTGCATGTTTGCTATCCAGTTTTCTCAACACCATTTGTTGAAGAGACTGTCTTTTTTTTCCATTAGATATTCTTTCCTGCTTTGTTGAAGTTGAGTTGGCCATATAATTGGGGGTCCATTTCTGGGTTTTCTGTTGTGTTCTATTGATCTATGTGTCTGCTTATGTGCCAGTACCATACTGTCTTGATGACTACAGCTTTATAATATAACTTGAAATTCAGAATCATGATGCTTCCAGTTTGTTTTAGCTATTCAGGGTCTTTTGTGGTTGCATACAAATTTTGGGTTTTGTCTAGCCTTGCCAAAAATACTGGTAGACTTTTGATAGGAGTTGCATTAAATGTGTAGATTGCTTTGGGTAGTATAAGCTTTTTAACGTTTGTTCTTCCAATCCATAAGCATGGAATGCTTTTCCATTTCTTTGTGTCTTCTTCAATTTCTTTCATAAATATTCTTTAGTTTTCAGAGTACAGATCTTTTACCTGTTTGGTTAGGTTTATTCCTAGGTATCTTATGGTTTTTTGGTGTCTGTTTCCTCCACTGTAGGAGGAAACAGTCGAACTCTTTAAGCATTCAAGAAGCAAGTATCAGCATTCCAGAAAACCAGAGTTAAGGAACATTTAGAGTTTGAGTGATCTCACTCTCAGGGACATATGTACAATTTTGCTAGGTGATAAGGTAAGTAACATTCTGTAATCACCTGTCCCCTAATCCAACAATGTACAATAGAAACTACAAGACAAAATTGAGTGGTCTGTGACCATAAAACAGGTTTTCTTGGGGGAGATGTATGTTATCTACTACTATGCCCTGTGCACTTTTCTTTTCTTTAATTAGGCACAATGCTCTCAGGTTAACGATGTAGAAGCTGAGGACATGAAGATGGAATGACCTTTTCACAGTTGATGGGAGAGTTGATTTAATACCTCTCAGTTGAGAGCTCTTGTTTCTAGAACATCCTGTCAATCAGATATTGATAATTAATAAGTATTCATCCATTGAGCTATTTATTTGTTCCCTAAATATTTAGTTAATGAAAAACAGTTGGGAACTGAGACTATATTTCAAGAACAAGTGAACATTTTCTAGATCCTTCAGAGCCATAACAAAGCCCTAGCATGCTTTAAAAAATGATAAAATATTAACTATACAAGTCAAACTACCTATCTAGAATGAAATCTTTAAAAATCCCTGAGGGAAGTATTCTTTAATTTGGTGGGAGGCCTTAGTATAAGATCTATGCCTAGTGGATTCAATGTAGTCCTTCTGTTCATTTACCAGCTTTTTGTTAGGCTTATAATGTGTGCATGACACTGTCGTTGGTGTTAATATTGCCAACATATGTGGAATAAGACTAAATGAATAGTAAGTTTCATTTTGGTTAAAGTTTGAAAAATCAGTCCCTCATCTAGCAAAATGCCTGGTTCCTAATATATTCTGCAACTTATAATCTCAAGGGAATTCACTTTTCAGTCATACACAGGTACAAAGTGTAACAAGCAACATGAAGCTGATGCTTTTAAAGTCTCATATCCATTTCATGAACCATGTATAAAATGAGTAGCTAAATTGAAAATAGTTAATTTTAGGGCTTATGTTATCCTCTAAAATCCATGCACAAGGAAGAGAAAGCTTTGGAACTGTATCTTTCTTTCTATTCTCCCATTTATGGGTTGAATGTTTTCTATAAGCATATTTGAAATAGAACTATGGGAGACGTTGAAAGAAAAAGCAGACAGTGTGCATCCAAGTTAGCTGCTAGAATATCAGTGGATGTTTTCCAAACAAGACTATCTGGACCAATAACAGTATCGATCAGTGCTCAGTACAGCACTGTGGAGAGTGCTCTAGTGGGTCCCAGATGTTTTAGATGCACATCAGGCCTGGCCCTTGGCCCAGCATTTATGAGAGATGCACCCGTGACCTTGTGATCTTGTGGCTGGATAAATCCATTTTTGTTAGTTGGCTTTGGTTGTTCAGAAATGTGAGAGGGGAAAAATAAGCCCAAATATTGATGATGTTAGACAATGGAGCATACCTTTGTGAGGGAGTTGCAGAGCCGGAAGAAAGCTGATCATGACCAGAGATGAGGCAAATTTAGTAGCTAAATTGAAAATAGTTAATTTTAGGGCTTATAGAAGATCTTTCTACAACATTTCAGCATGTTTCCACTAAAGTTTCAGAAAGTTTCCAGAGTGGAAATTGTAATATATTTCAAAAAGAGGGTGGAGTCCTTCCCTTAACCTTAATTTTGGATCACTGAATATCACCAACTGAGGGAGGAGTTTTGAAATAAAATTATATTATAATTTGGCTCTCATTACTGTTATGTCTATGCCAGGAAGAGCCAAGAGAAGTTAATGCAAGTATAAAGACTCTGGCCCTGATTAAAAAATAATAATAATAAATTAAAAAATAAATAAATCAATAAAACTTCAGTGGATCTGCCCAGTCATTCCAAACATTTTGAGTCAGAAGTCCCTTGGAGAATGTCATGAAAATCATCCAGACAACCAGTAGTTCATGCACTGAATTTTTCATACAATTTCAGGGGATCACAGAACCTTGATATGTGCTTAAATCAAGCCAAAGCTCCCACGAACTCTTAGGCTAAATAATAAAAACATTAGACTGTAGTTGTGAAAAAGTCAGGAGGTTTGGGCATCGATAAGGAAGCCAGGTTCCACAATTAAAATCCACCAGAAGAATCACTGTCTGCTTATCTGTAATCAATGGTGTGAGTCCACAAGGTATAGGCCTATAGGTGAGCGTTTGTGAGATGAGTAAAGGTGCCTTTTATTGTAGATTATCTTTAGAGTTTCATCCCAGCTTCCAGAACAACTGGGCCAATCCAGCTCTCCACACTTCTGTCCAGCTTCCATATATCCACCACAACTTCCCTTCACTCCATACTTTTTTCCCTCCTTGGCTTACACTGGGAGATCAGTAAATACTTGTAACTCCAAGGGAAGCAGGTCCACATACCTGAGAGTCCCTCTTTGGATGTGGAAAATGGGCCCACAGTTCCAGTGGCAATGGTTTTTGGCCAATGTTCCCCATTATATCATAAAAGAGAGAAAGTCTAGTCACCCTCATGGCTTTACATATGAGTGAGTAATTACATGAAAATCATATTCTGTGGGCACTTGGGTGACTCAGTAAGTTTAGCATCTGACTCTTGATTCTGGTTCAGGTCATGATCTCATGGTTTGTGAGATGGAGCCCCAAATTGGGTTCTTCGTTGACAGCACGGAGCCTGCTTGGGATTCTCTCTCTTTCCTCTCTCTGCCTGTCCCCTGCTCATGCGTGCTCTCTTTCTCTCTCTCAAAATAAATAAACATTTAAAAAATAATGCCTGGGCGCCTGGGTGGCTCAGTCAGTTGAGCGGCTGACTTGGGCTCAGGTCACGATCTCGCGGTCCGTGAATTCGAGCCCTGCATCGGGCTCTGTGCTGACAGCTCAGAGCCTGGAGCCTGTTTCAGATTCTGTGTCTCCCTCTCTCTGACCCTCCCCCTTTCATGCTCTGTCTCTCTCTGTCTCAAAAATAAATAAACATTAAAAAAAATGCTCAATTAGCTCTTTTTCATATATATACATATTTATTTATTTTTAATTTACATCCAAGTTAGCTAGCATATAGTGCTATAATGATTTCAGGAGTAGATTCCAGTGATTCATCCCCTACGTATAACACCCAGTGCTCATCCCAACAAGTGTCCTCCTTAATGTCCCTTACCCATTTAGCCCACCCCCCCACCTACAGCCCCTCCAGCAACCTTCAGTTTGTTCTCTGTATTTAAGAGTCTCTTCTGTTTTGTCCCCCTCCCTGTTTTTATATTATTTTTGCTTCCCTTCCCTTCTGTTCATCTGTTTTGTATCTTAAATTCCACATACGAGTGAAATCATATGATACTTGTCTTTCTTTGGCTTATTTCACTTAGCATATATACTCTAGTTCCATCCACGTAGTTGCCAATGGCAAGATTTCATTATTTTTGATTGGTGACTAATACTCCATTGTATATATATACCACATCTTCTTTATCCATTCATCCATCGATGGACATTTGGGCTCTTTCCATACTTTGACTATTGTTGACAGTGCTGCTATAAACATGGGGGTGCATGTGTTCCTTCGAAACAGCACACCTTTATCCCTTGGATATATACCTAGTAGTGCAATTGCTGGGTCATAGGGTAGTTCTATTTTTAACTTTTTGAGGAATCTCCATACTGTTTTCCAGAGTGGCTGCACCAGTTTGCATTCCTACCAATAGGGCAAAAGACATCCCCTTTCTCTGCATTCTCGCCAACAGAGAATGCCTGAGTTGGTTTTTTTGTGAGTTGTTGCCTGAGTTGTTAATGTTAGCCATTCTGACTGGTGTAAGGTGGTATCTCATTGTGGTTTTAATTTGTATTTCTGTGATGATGAGTGATATTGAGCATCATGTTTTTCATGTCTTCTTTGGAAAAGTGTCTATTCATGCCTTTTGCCCATTTCTTCACTGGATTATTTGTTTTTTAGGTGTTGAGTTTGATAAGTTCTTTGTAGATTTTGGATACTAACCCTTTATCTGGCATGTCATTTGCGAATATCTTCTCCCATTCCATCAGTTGCCTTTTAGTTTTGCTGATTGTTTCCTTCACTGTGCAAAAGCTTTTTATCTTGATGAGGTCCCAGTAGTTCATTTTTGCTTTTGTTTCCCTTGCCTCCAGAGACGTGTTGAGTAAGAAGTTGCTGTGGCCGAGGTCAAAGAGGTTTTTACCTGCTTTATCCTTGAGGATTATGATGGCTTCCTGTCTCACGTTTAGGACTTTCATTTATTTTGAGTTTATTTTTGTGTATGGTGTAAGAAAGTGGTCCAGGTTCATTCTTCTGCATGTCGCCGTCCAGTTTTCCCAGTACCACTTGCTGAAGAGACTGTCTTTATTCCATTGGATATTCTTTCCTGCTTTGTCAAAGATCAGTTGCCCATACAATTAGTTGTGGGTTCATTTCTGGGTTCTCTATTCTGTTCCATTGATCCAAGTGTCTGTTTTTGTGACAGTACCATACTGTCTTGATGATTAAGCTTTGTAATACATCTTGAAGGTTAGGATTGTGATGCCTACAGCTTCGGTTTTCTTTTTCAAGATTGCTTTGGCTATTCAGGGTCTTTTGTGGTTCCATACAAATTTTAGGATTGTTTGTTCTAGCTCTGTGAAGAATGCTGGTGTTATTTTGATAGACATTGCATTGAATATGTAGATTGCTTTGGCTAGTATCGACATTTTGACAATACTTGTTCTTTCAATCCATGAGTATGGAATATTTTTCCATTTTTTTTTTATGTCTTCTTCAATCAACTATCTCTTTTTCAAAGAAACACAGAATATTTTCTGATTGATCCACACTTCCAGGATCAACCTCACAAAAAGGTCAATTTATTTTCTGTCCTTTCTCAGCACGTACCTCATTATCCTTTGGAAATCTGACTTCTATCCACGCCACTCGACCGAAACTGATCTACTGCCGGAGTCCAGCTCCAGCAGGTCCAGGAGTTCCCGAAGGATGAACGGTGTCAGCGAAAAAGTGAAAATAAAACAAAACTAAAATAAAAAACTAAAATAAAAAGCTAAAAAAAAACCCAAAATAAAAACAAAAAATAAAAATGGCCACAGACAACAGCAGTGTGTTGAACTGGCCCCTTTATTGCAGGAAACGTGGCATTATGTATGCTAGTGATTTCCTTGTAACATACGTCATCTATGTTTTTCTAACATTTCCTGATTTTGAAAATGTTCCTATGTGTACACAACCTTTAACAAATGACATGGTGATTTTCCCCTAACACTCCCACATACCCTTTGATTATAGATTAATTTCTTACATTATTCCATTATGCATCTGCATTTATCTATAATCTACAAAGCATTTGCTTTGCTGTTCTCGTGAAAGGCCTTCCGTTTCTCAACACCTCTAGTGGAACAGTGACAGGGACATGACCTCCTGACCGCTTGAGGCCAGAAGAACAATGTGTCTGCCTCGGTCCGAGGTGCCAGAAAGGGGCCGAAAAAGCCTTAGAAACCTACGCCTCACACGTTCTCAGAGAGACAATGCACCTAGGAACCAATGAACCATTCTGTACCTTAACAGACTAGGTTCAGTCATCATCTGGAATGCCTCTGGGGGGCCGGGTGGGCCTAGGGGCTGAAGTCACCTGTGCCCAGAGATACACTCCTTAGTTGCCGGAGTGCGGCTTTCGGCTCCATATGTCTCTCCTTTGTTGGCCGCCTTTGCTGGCAACTGCATGAGGCTATCCTTCCTGCAAGTAGAGGAGTCTCCATAGGGAATGGCGAGGGCTAAATGTAAGGCCGCACAGTTTCTTACGGAACCTTATTTTCTTCTGTAACGGTTCTTTTCCCAGGGGGCCTGCCGAGCGCAATCCCCCAACAGACAATACCCCAGGTAGTTTTAAGGCCGAATTACCTAAAAGCGGGAGGACCAGAAGCTTCCCTGTCTGCGGGCTGCCCTGCAGTCACCAATCCGTCCACAGCCCGGGCCCTGCCACTCAGGCTGGGACAGCTCGGCTTCCAGCAATCTACTAAAGTCACCACGGACCTTCTGATTTCCAAACCCAGCATCCTTCACTCTTTCCTCATTTGAGTGGAATTGTCAGAGGAATTTTGCATTCCTCTCCTCAGCTATTTCTGTATCTCTTTCTCACTGTTCTTCCTCTACCCTTTAATGACAATATTTCCTTCTTCCTCTCCTATTTATGAGTCTTCTAATAAGAAACAGTGTGTGAGTAGTTATGTAACATATATAATGTACATATACATATATAGTCTGTCAACATTATGCCATATCTTATAAGATATATACCTCCTAGGTTTCTTGTAAGGATACAATGTGTATGTATAATTAATATTTGGGGGCGCCCAGGTGGCTCAGTCGGTTTGGCATCCAACTTAGGCTCAGGTCATGTTTTTGCGGTTTGTGGTTCGAGCCCTGCGTCGGGCTCTGTGCTGGCAGCTCAGAGCCTGGAGCCTGCTTCCGATTTTGTGTCTCCCTCTCTCTGGTCCTCCCCTGCTCACGCTCTGTCTCACTCTCTCTCTCAAAAATAAACATTTAAAAATTTTTAATTAATATTTGGCACATATTATATATAAAGTTAATATATATTACATATAACTGTATATCCTCTACAATATATGATTTGCACATATGCATGCATATGTATGTTTGTATATGTGTGTACACAATCCTCACAACAAGCATTGAGATATATAAAATTATTTTCTCTATTTTACAGACACAGAAATTGAGGGACAGAGAGGCCACCTCATTTGCCCAAATCACAGATCCGGCAAGTGCCTGAGCTAGGATTTGAACTGGTGCATTCTGCGCAAAGGGCCCATGCTCGTAACTATTCTATTGTACGCTGCACGTTCGGCAGTTTCAGTTTCTAGAGAGAGAACATAGCAAAGATGTTAGATGTTCTGTCATCTTGTTGGAGACACTGAGTCCCAAACTGAAGCCAACTTCTCCCTGAATAACACAGACCTTCACTACAGCCCGACTTATGCTGGGCTCTCTTGGTTATGATAAATTGGAATCTTATCCGAGTGAAAATTTTAAAGTAATCTGAGAGCTTCCTTTCCCATCTTCTGATCTGATTGTGAGCAGTTGTGGTAATCTTTTGCTACTTCTGCCTCCTTCCCTTTTCTGGTGAACACCACACTAGTCCAGACTCATGCTTCCACTTGCCTCATCTACAACATCAGCCTGCTCTCTGGGCTCCTTGCCTTAATCCATTTTATACTACTGCCATGTTTATCTTTTCAAGGAGTATTGCATTGATGCCCCCCCCCCCCACTCAAAAACATTCCATGATTTCTTATTGCCTGAGAAACTAAAAACGGATCATTTGACATGATACTCAAGGTCCTTCAGAGTACGTCTTACAACTACCTTACCAATGGAATATTTCCCGTCTTTCCCCCTAACGTTGTAATCCAGCCCCTGGAGCTTTTCTTTGCCTTCTATGCACATCTTCACGCAATTACCATTTTCTCTTCTCAAGGTCCTACCCCACCTTAAAGACTTAGGCCAAACACCCGTCTGTCTTATCATAGACCCTTTCCTGATCCCTCTTGCTCTCCAGAAGCTCGAACTTCTTTCTCTTCAGAAAACGTCTAGCCACTGGTACCTGTCCTATAGCATTTGGGTTCTGACCTCTGTTTTCAGTATCTGTGTACTTTTGTGCCTCGTGTATCTTCTTTCCTGTAATGTATAATAGCACACTGCCACTTAGAAAGCATCCAGTAACTATCTGTCAAAGTGACTTTAATTGGCCATGTCTGCTAGAGTTGACTCTAATAGTGACACTAGAAAAATCTTCTCCTTGTTTTAAAAGCAAAACACATTTATCCACGAAATGGCAATATTTGGGGGCTGGCTAGTAGCAGTAGCCTTAAGCATAAAATAGTTTTTCAAACACAAAAGCCATCCTCAAAGCATGACTATTTTTTATCATTGGAAATATCGTGAATATGATGCCAGATCTGCAGAGAATCCCATATAAGGAATTCAAAATAGAATTCTAGTCCATTTCCCTTTTCAAAGGTCTGTGGTAGCTTCTTATAACAGGAATGCAATGCGCACGCCTTCCGTGTCCCACACGGCCCTGCTTGTTCTGGTTCTTGCTTCCCCCTGGACTCCCCTCCTCCCACTCTCTCCCTGTCGCCTGCTTCTCCAGTCATACAAGAACTTTCCCAGCTCCTTTAACATGTCGACATTGTTCCTGCCTCAGGGCTCTTATCCTTGGTTTCTCTCTGCCTGAAATGCTCTTCCCCCAGACTTCAGATGGCTCTTTTCCCCACTATTCAAGTCTCTGCTCAGTGTCACCCACTCAGAGACTTTCTCGACATCCTGCCTGAAAGAGGCCCCAGTCTCACCCCATCTTTTTTTATTTACTTCCCTTTTTTCCCCCATAATACTTATGACTCTATGAAAGTATCTGGCTTGTGTGTTAATTGTGTTACTCTCCATTATAATATGTAGTCCCAAAGGGTAGGGGATTTTCACTGATGTGTCCTGAGCACCTAGAACAGAATCTGGCACATAGTAGATTCTTAGAGTGTGTATCTTGAAAAAAAAAAAAAAGTGATTAATGAATGATTATACACTCAGTGACTACTGTCGGGGGCAGTATACATTTAGAATAATTGTAGCAGGAATATTAACTACCATTTTGAATGACTATTACACTTCATGCATTCAAACACTTAAGGTTTTTCAGGGAAACATATCTGCCACTCTCGATATTTCTTGGTAATATTACTTAATAGAGAAAAAGGAACAATAGCACTGAAGTCTGCTGTCATCAGAAAATGTCAAAGGGCATGCAGCTGTTTTTTCTGTAAGATTAAAGAACCCATATGCACAAAGGAAGTCTCGGGCTCCTCTAAGGCCAAAAAACATGAGCTTATGTGCTTTCAGCAATCAATCATTTGCGGAAATCCACACAATTATCCCTAAAGGTCACAGGAAAGCTCATTTTGTTTCATTTCCGATTAAAATGAGGGAAATGTGTTAAGTAGGTGGCCTTCTCCTATGATCAAGACTCTTTAAAACCTTGGGGCTTTTTTTTTTTACAAGCAATTCATTTTATATTTTCTTTTTTATAAATTTAATTTATTTACATATATAATTTTTCATAAATGTATCATCTGCCGTCATATTCATCCCTGCCTGGCTGAAGTTGGTGGTGCTCTGATTCTCTGTTGTGGGTGATGTTGTCAAATCTTAGCAGGGAGTTGGGCTTCCATCACCTTCCCGGCAGAAGCAGGCAATGATTCCCCTGCGGGAAGGAATAGATGGTCCAAGCAGACAGCTGACCTTCCAACCCAAGAGTAGTATTACCAGGGTCCATTAGTAAGCTGGGCCTCTTCCACCATAATAATGACACTGAACTAGGTGGTCCAAAGCAAGACCAACCAGTTGGTACTCTGCTGCCCCTCACTCCAAATAAACGAAAAAAAAAAAATGCTGCGTTCATTAATGGAAAAGACTGTAGCCTCTGTAGAACACAGTATGGTGGTTTCAGAAAAAAATTAAACATAAAATAATCAAATGATCCAATAATTCCACTTCTGGGTACATACCCCCAAAGAGGTGAAAACAGTGAGTCATGAAGATATTTGTACACTTGCATACATAAAAGCATTATTGGGGCGCCTGGGTGGCGCAGTCGGTTAAGCGTCCGACTTCAGCCAGGTCACGATCCCGCGGTCCGTGAGTTCGAGCCCCGCATCGGGCTCTGGGCTGATGGCTCGGAGCCTGGAGCCTGTTTCCGATTCTGTGTCTCCCTCTCTCTCTGCCCCTCCCCCGTTCATGCTCTGTCTCTCTCTGTCCCAAAAATAAATAAACGTTGAAAAAAAAAATTAAAAAAAAAAAAAAAAAAAGCATTATTCCCAAAAGCTAACAGGCAGAAACAGCTCAAATACCCATCAACAGATAACTGTACACCACAGAATAGTTATTCGGCCTTTAAAAAGAAGGAAATCTTAATACATGCTACAACATAGATGAACCTTGAAAACCTTATGCTAAGGGAAATAAGGCAATCACAATAGGATAAATACTGTATGTTACCTCCTATGAGATACCTGTCTTAGTCAAATTCATAAGATAGAGAGTAGAAGGGTGATTGCAAGGGTTAAGGGTTGCGGGCGATGGGGAGATATTGTTTAATGGGTACAAGAGTTTCAGTTTGAGAAGATGAAAAACTTCTGGTGATGGGTTGTAATGATAGTTGCACAACAATGTGACTGCACTTAATGCCCCAGAACTATACCCTTAAAAATAGTAAAAATGGTAAATTTGGTTATAAATACTTTAGCATAATTAATTTTTTTTTATTTATAAAGGCGCAAAATATCTTTGAAACTTATATTTGAGGGAGGGATGTATAGAAGGGATCTGGCCATGTTGACTGGATGTCTAGGACAGACATGGTGAGCGAAGATATCTATACGTCTTAGTATTTTTAAGGCCATCCAGGATTTCCACGTATGCTGAATTGAAATAGTCTTGAACTTATTCAATTATAAGGTGCTATCAAAATCTTGAAATTGTAGAATCTGAGTAATGGGTATATGGGGGTTCACTACTACTGTATCCTGTCTGTTTTCAAAAATGAAAAGTTTTTAGGGGCGCCTGGGTGGCTCAGTAAGGTTAGGCGTCTGACTCTTGATTTTGGCTCAGGTCATGATCTCATGGTCGTGGGATCGAGCCCCACATGGGGCTCCATGCTGAGCGTGGAACCTGCTTGGTTTCTCTCTCTCCCTCTCAATCACCCTCTTTCTAAATAAATAAATAAATGAACCAAAAGTTTTTCTTTAATATGAAAAAAAGGACTATATAGTGTATCGTCTCAACTGTATGATATTCTGGAACAGGCGCAGCTATATGGAGACAGTAAAGAATGATCAGTGGTTACCAAGAATTCAGGGGAGGGAGGGCTGGAGAGACAGAAATGTGGAGCACACAAGAGTTTTAGGGTGGCGAAACTATTCTGTATGATACATAGTGGTGGATGCATAACATTATGCATTTGTCAAGTCCTGTAGAACATATGACACACAGAGTCAACCCTGATGTAAACTGTGGGCTTCAATTGATAGTAATGTATCCATATGGGTTTATCGAATTTAACCGCATGTATTACAATAGTACTAGATGTTAATAATAGGGGAAACAGTCGGGGGTGGGAGTGGGTATGTGGGAACCCTCCCTGTTTTCTGATCAAGTTTTTGCAAACCTAACAAAACTCTGAAAAATAAGATCTATTAATTTAAAAATATGTAGATGATTTAAAAAGACACTTCACCAAAGAGGATATATGGATCACAAAAACATTTGAAATGATTCTCAACATCGTTTGTCATTAGGGAAATGCAAATGAAATTTCAATGAGATTCAACTGTATACTAATTGCAATAACTAAAATACAAAAATCTGAAAATATCAAATACAGGAGAGGATATGGAGCTAACAGAATTCTCATTCATTGCTGGTTGGAATGAAAAATACACAGCCAATTTTTTTAATGTAAGATATATTTTTAATAATATTAAAAGCTGGTGCATATTACATTATTCTAGCAATGAAATTTATGTAACAATTCAATATTGCATGAAATAAATAACAGAATATGTAAGAGAACACTACACAATTGGGAAAAATCTTTATCAAAGCCAGATTTGACTTGCTAGAATTTTAAGACTAAGATTTGGATTCCTGGCTGCTAAGGATATACCATTAGCATACTCTCAAAATACAACCAACAGATAAATACAGATATAAAGTCTTATTATTTTATTAAATTAACTTGGATAATAAGATTGTGTGACCTACATGTAGTGCCAGACAAGTACGATATGGGTCTCTTCACATTGCTTGACTTTACATTTTATATTCATGCAGGTAAATAAAGTGGAGACATTGTATTATAAAAGTGACATACATAAGAGAAGAACTATTCTGTTTAGGTCGGATTTTAACAAGCTATGAGATAAATTGTTTAAAATACATTCTGTCTAAAGTTTAGAAGACAGTATTTACATGACATTCTGGAAAAAGTAAGAAGATAGACACAGAAAACAAATCATAGTTCCAGGAACTTGGGTCTGTGTGGGTGGTTGACTACAAGGTGAGGCCCAAGGAATTTACCAAATTGCTAGATTTTTCAATAGTTTATTCCTTTTCGTTGGTCTGTAGTGTTCCATTATAAGGATGCACCTCAGTTTGTTAATCCACTCATCCGTGGAAGGACATTTGAGTTGTTTCCAGCTTTTGGCAAATGTGAATAGAGATGCTATTAACATTCGTGTGTTTTTGTGTGAACGTACATTTTTATTTCTCCCAGGTGGGATTGCTGAATCAAATAGTGAAGTGTACATTTATAAGAAGTTACCAAGTCATTGCCTACAGTGACCGCACAAGCTTGAACTCACAAGGGTGGTGCACGAGCAATCAAGTTGTTCTTCAGCCGTGCTCACACTTAGTGTCAGTGTGTTTTTGGCAATTCTCAAAAGTATGTTGCGTCCTACTGTCTTTGTAATTTGCTTCTCTCTATGGCTGATCACGGAGGAGAATTTTTCATGTGCTAATCCGAAACTGTATGTCAATTTTAGTGAAGTGTCCAATGATGTATTTTGCCCATTTTTAAAATTGGGTTGTTTTCTAATTTTTGAATTTTGAGAACCCTTTACATATTGGATATAGGTCTTTTGATGTGTGTATGATTTGCATTTTTTTTTTCAGGCTGTAGCTTTGTCTTTTTCTGCTGTTAAGAGTGTTTTTCTCAGAGTGATTTTTTTTTTTTTTTTTAATATTGAGGATGCCTGATGCCTCATTGTTTCTTTTCGAATTAAGTTTTGGGTGTCATTTTTGAGATACTTTTGCCTAATTCTAAGTGATAAGATTTCCCCCTTCATTTTCTTCTAAGGAATTTTACAGTTTAAAAAAAAAATGCCATTTTTCTTTTTCCTCTGATTCTGGGCAATCATCAAGGGGTGGTTACAAAGGAAGGACTGAGGGGACCTTTCACCACAGATAGAGGGCGTTCCAGCCCTACCTTGTTCCTGCTGTCAGCTGTGGGAAGTCCCAGGCAGTGTCCCCTGGGAGTGGTGCTTATGCACTTTCATCTGGGGAGCCTGAGGGAGGTGCAGCTTTTTTATTTTTTATTTTTATTTTTCGTAAGGGAAGAGGCCTCAGTTCCACAGAGCTAGAAGTCCTAGACTCTGCCATGCATTAAGGAGAGGACCTAGAGGAAGGACAGAGGGAACCTCTCACCACAGACAGATAGTACCTCAAAGAAATTTGCCCCTACTGTCAGCCCTGAGAGGCCCCGTTCTTGGATATCAGGCAGGGACAACTTTCTTTATCCCCTTGACTTCCTTCTCTGGTGTCTCCCAGAGATGGTGGCCTTGGCCGGAGGGACCATACTCAGGTCAGCAGAAAGGAAGGGACCCTTCTTTGCCGTCAGGCCTGGAAAAGAAATATTTTTTAATATTGAGGAAGCCTGGGGCGCCTGGGTGACTCAGTCAGTCAGTTAAGCATCTGACTTGGGCTCAGGTTATGATCTCCCACTCTGTGAGTTTGAGCCCTGCTTGGAGCTCTGCGTCGGGCTCTGTGCTGACAGCTCAGAGCCTGGAGCCTGCTTCAGATTCTATGTCTCCCTCTCTCTCTGCCCCTCTGCCACTCACACTCAGTTGCTCTCAAAAATAAATGAACATTAAAAAAATTAATATTGAGGAAGCCTAACATATGGTTTTTTTTTTTGTCTTTATGAAAAATCCTTAATGTCATGTTTAATACGTGTTTGCCTAACTCCAGGTCATAAAATTTCCCCCTGTGTTTTCTTTTAAAGATTTTATAACTTTTAATTTACCATTTGGTTTGATGATCCATTTTGCGTTTGTTTTTATATAAAGGGTGAGGTTTAGGTAGATTTTTTTGGCATATAGATGTTCCATTACTCTAATATCATTTATTCAAAACTCTAACATTTCTCAATTTAATTGTCTTTAAACCTTTGTAAAAACTCCATGAGCCATATTGGGGTCTTCTTCTGGACTTTCTGCTCTTTTCCATGAAAATACATGTCTATCCTTAACCAATACCACTCTGTATTGGTCACTATACCATTACAGTGAATCTTAAAATTGGGCAGTGTGATCTTTTCAAATTTATTTTAGTTTTAAAAATTGTTTTAGAAACCCAACAAAATAAGTACAATATCTGTATAAGGAAAACCATAAAACTGTGATTGACGAAATCAAAGGAAATCTAAATAAATGGAACAATGTTTCATGTTCATGGAAGGCAGACTCAATATTCTTAAAATATTACTTCTTCCCAACTTGATCTATAAATTCTATGCCATCTCAACCAAAATCCCAAGTTATTTTGTGGATAGCAACCAACTGATTCTAAAGTTTATGTGGAGAGCCAAAGGATTCAGAATTGCCAGCACATTTGAAGAAGAAGAAAGTCAGCAAGCTGACACTACTCAACTTGAAGAGATATTCTAAAATTACGGTATCAAGACAGTGTGATTTTGATGAAAGAACAGACAAATCGAAGAAACGCAATTGAGAACCCAGAAACAGACCCGCACAAATATAGTCAACCGACCTTTGACAAAGGAGCAAAGGCATTTCAATTAAGAAAAAATAGCCTTTTCCTCAGTTGGTCAACCGTCCAGTTCTTGATTTCGGCTCAGGTCATGATCTCGCGGCGGTAAGGTGAACCCAGGCATTGAGCTCTGCACTGAGTATGGAGCCTGCTTGGGATTCTCTCTCTGTCCCCCTCTGCACCTTCCCCGCTTGCACTCTGTTTTGTTTCTCAGACAAACAAACAAATAAGCAAAACACTTGAAAAAGAAAAAGAAAGAATAGCCTTTTCAACACATGAACAAATGGTGCTGAAAGAACTGGACATCCATGTCCCCTCTCCCCCCCAAAAAGACACAGACCTTACACAATTCACAAAAATTAGTGAAAAATAGTCAGATCTACATGTAAAATGCAAAACTTTAAACCCATAGAAGATAACATGACAGAAAACATAAGTGACCTTGGTTTTGGTGATGACTTTTTAGATACATCCATGAAAGGAAAGACTGAGAAGTTGAACATCATTAAAATGTAAAGCTTCTGCTCTGTCAAATGCACTGTCGAGAAAATGAAAGGACAAAGCAGAAACAGGGTTAAAGCTTTGCCAAATATAGATCTGATTAAAGATATGTATACAAAATATACACAGAACCCTCAAAACTCAACAATAAGAAAACAAACAACCCAATTTAAAAATGGGCCGAAGATCCAAAGAGATGACCCACCAAAGAATATGCACGGATTGCAAATAAGCATATGAAAAGATGCTCAAAATAATATGTCATCAGGGACTTTAAAAGTAAGACAACAATGAAATACCACCACACTCGTTAGAATGGCTAAAATCGGGGCGCCTGGGTGGCTCAGTCGGTTAAGCGTCTGACTTCGGCTCAGGTCATGATCTCGCGGTCCGTGAGTTCGAGCCCTGCGTCGGGCTCTGTGCTGACAGCTCAGAGCCTGGAGCCTGTTTCAGATTCTGTGTCTCCCTCTCTCTCTGACCCTCCCCCATTCATGCTCTGTCTCTCTCCATCTCAAAAATAAATAAACGTTAAAAAAAATTAAAAAAAAAAAAAAAAAAAAAGAATGGCTAAAATCAAAGCCACTGAAAACACCAAATGCTGACAAGGATGTGGACCAACATGAACTCTCATTCTTTGCTTGTTTTAGTGAAAAAATGGTACAGCCATTTTAGAAGACATCATTGCATGATGCTATTCATATGCTGTTCTGGAAAAGGCAAAACGATAAATACAGAAAACAGATCATTGTGGCTACAAGCTTGCTGAGAAAGTGGTGATTGACAACAAAGGGGATGCACAGGGGAATTCTAGGCCAACAGAAGGGTTTTGTATGATCCTTGGGTGGTAAAGATGGGACTCTCTGAGTTTGTTAAAATACATACAACTTTACATCACAATGAATTCTGATACATAATTTAAAAAAAAAAAAAACAGAGATGGGATTTTTGAAAGGATCACTGGCAGCCGAGAAGAGACAGGACTTTACAGGGAAGGGTGGAGGCAGAGGCAGCAGACCGGCAGCCTTCCTGGCCTAGAGGTGCCAGATGATGCTAGGTCCACCCACAGCAGTAGCCATGGAGACCGGCCACAGGGAAGGGGTTTGGAGTGGATTTTGGAGTTTGATGGGACAGAAACCGGCGGGGGGTTGCGCGGGGCCTAAGGGCAAGAGAGGCATCAGTCGTGCGGGTAAAAAGTTTGCAACCTCTGGTATTGACGAAAACGCGGAGCCCTGATTTAGTTTAGTTTAGTTTTAGTTGTTACCAGAATGTCAACTCTTGAACCGCTGAGTGGGTCCTGGGGACAGTGGTTCTGGAGATGAGTCAACTGTCAGTGGAATCAATGGCAAGCCAGAGCATCTCTCTGGAATCTCAGGGTTCTGGAATTTTGCTGAGGGTCCTGTCAAGAGTGAGAGCAGCTGGAAGGAAGTATGTGGAAGAAGAAGGGCAATATGATGGGATCAAAATTTGTTCAGTTTGCCCACATGAAAGACTTATTTCAGAGTCAATTTTACATACAATTCAAAATTAGATTTACATTTAAGATGCTTAGCAAGTCATTGGGGTAAGTGGAAGTTTTATTTTGTCTAACTCCTCCCCTGTGAGTTAGAGTAGAGTAGGGCAGGAGGCCTCAGCCCTGCATAATGTGGTACAGGCCTTGGGGCTATGATATCTACTGGGTGAAGCCTTGCCTCTATAGGAAATGTAGCAGGCTTTCTCTTTAAAACTGATAAAAATAAGGTCTATGTGTCATAAGAAGGATTAATCAAAAGTAAAAAAAGTTTTTTTCGTGTGTCATCACATAAGTGCAAACCCTCTAGATGTTTAAATGTTTTAAAATGGAATTCACTCAAAATAGTTTGCATTTGAAATACAGCCCAAGAAAGTGGTAGCTATGTGCATTTTTATTGGAAAATAATTTTTCCTAATTTGCAGTACAGTCCCATAGACTGAGCACTATTGTTTCTGAATTTGAAAACTTGGAGAACTAAACTCCGAATGTTCGAACAGTCTTGTAGAGTTTGTATGTCTGAGTTGAAAGGGAAATCTAACTTTGTATATTCCCTCATTTTACAGAAGGGTGGTGTGAATGTCTACATTTGCTTAAACGCACAGCTTAGATTAGACCCCAATTCTGCCAATTCCCAGTGCAGCGCACTTTGAAGGCCTTCCCTCTCTTCCACCGTCTTTACTTCATAATTAGAAGGCTCATTGAGTCCCTCTTCCTCTCGCTTTTATCTTTATTTTAGTTTTCTTACATTTGTATTATTTTTTTATTCTTCGTGGGCTTTTCCCTAAGCCACATCCTCTTATCAATCATTACACCCTTTAATTTTTTTCATGTGACAATAGAATCTTGGAAGATTCCTTCCAAAAATATATTTGAAAACAGGAACAGACTCTTTCTGTGGGCGTGCTTTGAGGTAATAAAATCGGAGATGAAACTTTCAGAGCTGAGAGAAGGAAGGTGCTTCGACAATCCCATCACAAAGTTTTCCAAACAAATTTTTCTTTAAAAACATCCTGGTTTTTTTAATGTATTTGATTACTGTACTTGTTGAATATGAAAAACCATCTCCTTGACTCATTTTATTCCAAAGAAAATGCACTGCAACCAGTATTTGAGATGTTTCAGGCTCCTATTATAACCGAACCAACGTGAGTTCGTTCCTTGGTGAGTCAGAAACTGACGTCACACAAAGAAAACTTCATTTGCAGCAAATAAGGAGATCACGGGGAATAACTTTTAAGCTGTGACTCCAGGAGCAAGGGTGAATGCATTCCTTTTATTTAAGATTAGGATGAATGTTTAGAGAGAGAAGCCTCGTCACTGTATGCAGAGGTGGGCATGAGGTCGTGCCAAAAACATGCCTATACATACACTGTATGTTGTGTCATGAGGCCTGTGCTCCTCCCTGGGTGGAGATCTTAGTATGATAATGAAGTAAAGGTAGTTGGCAGTCATTTCAGAGGTCACTCCACTGTCCATTGTGCAGCTTCGAGTGGTGGGGGGGGGGGGCCAGGGAGGGCGGTTAAGCTGAACCCCGTCTGGGTGGTCTGGGCTGACCAGAGGTCTCAAGGGGCGGTTTCATTTTCCATATGTGTGAGTTAAGAGATAAGCCGGAAAGAAGAGCTTAAGAAAAACATGTGAGACAAAGGTTAATGAATACAAGCAGGTGGGCAGTAAAGGTCAGGTCTTGGGATCTAGCTGGTGACCCTAGGAGATAGGGCTCCTACCTGGAAAACACGATCCAGGGTTGGAAAATTAACTTGCTCGGCTATTTAGTCTCTTTACAATACCGTCTATACAACCTAAGCTTTAAAAACTTCTTTTCGGAGGCCTTATTTTTTCCCTCATCAACTATAATTAGGGTTGATTGACTTCCAGCCATTGAAGGAACAGTTACTTTTCTTCAATCTTGAAAGGTGTTCTAAGTAGTAGAAAGCCAGGCCAGACCCCCTGGCAGCACCGCGCTTACAATCTACAAGAAGCGGATATAGGGACTGGTTTGAATTAATTTCTTTTTTTTTTTTCAACGTTTATTTATTTTTGGGACAGAGAGAGACAGAGCATGAACGGGGGAGGGGCAGAGAGAGAGGGAGACACAGAATCGGAAACAGGCTCCAGGCTCCTAGCCATCAGCCCAGAGCCTGACGCGGGGCTCGAACTCACGGACCGCGAGATCGTGACCTGGCTGAAGTCGGACGCTTAACCGACTGCGCCACCCAGGCGCCCCTGAATTAATTTCTTTTTAATGTTTATTTATTTTTGAGACAAAGGGAGACAGAGCGCGAGTGGGGGAGGGGCAGAGAGAGGGAGACACAGAATTGGAAGCAGGCTCCGGGCTCTGAGCTGTCAGCATAGAGCCCCATGCGGGCTCGAACCCACGAACCTGAGATCATGACCTGAGGCGAAGTCGGACGCTTAATCGATTGAGCCACCCAGGTGCCCCATGGGACTGGTTTGAATTAAATAAAAATGCCCAAACTCCTATGTGGTTACTATCAAGATAAGTATCGTGTTTTTACCCAGTTGCACTGTGATATTGTGATTTATATTTGGTCATCTGAATGACCAAAATATATTTCTCAAGTGTATTTATTTGGTCTGGGTCCGAGGTTTGTGGCTCACAGTTCCCCATGGCATTGGAATTTCTTAAATGTTAGGCTGAGCGTCCTCTTTTGTTATGTTAATGAAGGTGGCTTTTGGACCCCACCCCAGGGTAGAGGCTGATTGGCTGGAGGACCAGCCCTGTGACTAGAGGATAAGAACTTTCTGTTCCATCCCCTGACCTTGCTGGAGGGGAGAGGGCTAGCGATTGAATCAGTCTGGCCAATGACTTAGTAGATCCTGACTTGAACCCTCCATAAAAACCCAAAAGGACTGAATGTGGAGAGCTTCAGGGTTGGTGAACACCAGGAGAATGGGGTAAGTGGTGGCCTCGGGAGGGCATGGAAGCCCCGCCCCTTTCCCCAGACCTCTCCCTATATATTTCCTCATCCCCTTTGTCATATCCTTTACTGGCAAACATAAATAAGCGTTTTTTCTGAAACCTGTGAGCCACTCTAGCAAATTCAAATAACCTAAGTAGGAGGTCTTTGGAACCTCCAACCTGTAGCCAGTGGGTTGGAAGCACAGGCACAGGTAACAGCCCGGGGCTTGTGGCTAGCATCTGAGGTGGGGAATGGAGGGTGGTCTGGTAGGACTGAGTCCTTAGTCTGTGGAATCTGATGCTGTCTCCCGGAGGATAATGTGAGAATTGAGTTAAATTCTCAGACACCCTGCTTGTGTTTGAGAATTGCTTGGTATTGTGCACACCCCCCGCCCCCACTCTCCACCATATATACACATTAGAATTGGGTCCTAGAACCCAGAAAGAAGAACTGATCATGCAAGTTTTATAAATGAAAAAGCTCATCGCTAACCTGAGTACATATGTATTTTAGCATGCCTTATTTACATCCACAGATCATCTTGCACAGTAAGAAAAACTCGTTCTGCTGTGGGTGTGTTTTTATATATAAATGCTGACTTTGTCTTCAGAGAATGTAGCTTTTTGACAGCAACCTGTTCATAAATGTCTGTTGTATCAATAGGATATACTGGGACGGCTCTAGAATCTAGAGAACAGCCTCACAAAATCTTTCTCCATCTGCCTTCTGTGACAATTTGTCAATGATGTTTTGGTAGATTAGTGGTCATCGTTGCCTTATGAAGAAACACTCAACATTCTGAACATTCAGAGAGTCTGAGTTCCATGTACTATCTTGGGGAATCTCTTGGATTGTATTATGCCGTATAATTTTGACTCTGCTTTTTACTTTATTTTTCTTGAATGGAGTTCTGCAAAATATATCAGGTCAACCATAATGCAAAAGAATTCATAAATCAAATTATGTGGATATTAGGCATCTCTTAGTGGAAGAAGACTTATTTCAATTCATCATCTATGAGCTCCGTGTGTGCCAATCCATCACTATAGCAATCTTGTCAGTTTGTACCTTGGTAAATAATTATTTCCACATCCAGTCTTCTAAGGGGCCTGGCAGGATATTCTGCCAGCTGGTCCACATTAATGAAAAACAAACTGCTTATGATCTATGGCTGTGGTTCCTTCTCAGCTAACTGATATCACACTTACATGCACAGTGATTATACTGTTTGAAGCCGCATTTTCACATGAAAGCATTTTCTGCACACTTCCGAGAAAACTATTTTTACTTTGTCAGGAATGACGAAGCAGATTGCGAACCTAACAATTGAAGAAACGATAGGTTATTTACGTCTGTGGCCACACTAATAGAAATAGATGTTTTGTCAGAATCATCATCTCTGGGTCGTTTTATGCCTTGTGACTAATATTTATGTGCATGCTAGAATCAGAATATCATGGCCGGATGCCAAGAAAGAAACCATTACATTCCTTTGGCTGGGAAAATTGTTCTCTATCCACACATCCAATAAGGTCATGTCAAGACAAAATCAGGGTTGTCATTCTCCACACATCTATATATCCTGTGAGTACAGCTTTTTTTGATATCAATAGAAGGTTCTTGTCTAGAAAAGGTTCGAACGTGTGACTACATAAAACACTGTGGTGCTTTTATCTGTCTGCGCACACACATGCTTTTGTTTATTTTCAAAGGAAAAATGAACTCCTGTCACAGACTTTTGCTTTAAAACATTTACATTTATGTAATCATTTGATTTCCTATGGAGATAACATATAAGTCCATTAGAAACCTAAGAAGTCACAATGACGTTACCCTTTATGAAAGTGACCTAACCGTGAGATTTCTTATTGCCTAGAAAATGCCACTACACCTCATTCCATGTGTGTAGGACATACAAACCAAAATGATTCTAACAGATTTTGTTGGCCCTTCGTTTCACCTTCATTTACATTGGAGTCTCCTGAAGACAGTGCCAATGCAAGGCAATGATTTCCTTCTTCTCCCTGCTTGAGGCTGTTCTCTGACTACATCCCCCTTGCAGACTGGAAGTGCTATGGAATTAATACCCCAAGAAATACCCTCAGCAAATGAGTTGTTGAATAAATATTCCAGCTTCCTCGCTCCTGAGTAGGATCATTCTGAGACACGTTCCATATTGTCCATCAGGGGGTCACCAACAAGCTTGAGTTCCACTTGCCCACAGTGGTAACCCCCTCATCAGTGTACTTTTTACTGACTTGAGCCTCTTACTTTCCTGTTTCCTTACTGCCTCATAGCATTTCCTGTGATAGCCTCCTAAATAAACCACTGTACTTAAAGCCAAATCCCCACCCGAGAATCGGCTTTTGGAGAAACCCAAATTAAGATGTGGACTTTAGTAAGTAAAATAAAGAAGGCAAACAGTAAAGAAGAAACTCTTATACTATATCCTCCAAACAAAAGATTTTAATTTTCCTGCGTTCACTAAGGTTAGCTATACTACGCTCCCTTCATTTGAAATATTAAAAAGAAAACAGTAAAGCTGATGGCACTGGGTATAGCCGTTTGCTAATGTCATTTTGAGATTTCGCCTATTAATTTTATTTCAGCTATCACTTCTGTGCAGATAACTTCCAAATTTATAGTTCTGTCACACCTCCTTTTTCCCATTCTCTGCCTGTCCTTTGGATGTGTCTACCTGAATTATGTTTTTGATGACACAAATCAAACATTTCTAAGGCCTATTCCTCATTCCCTGCCCCTTACTCCAAACTAGTTCTCCTTCCTAACTCATCAGCATTTTCTTGGCCTCCAATCTTCAATCATCTGCTGCCAACTCGACTTTGCCTGTCCTATCCAATTGACAGTCAAGTGCAAATGGCTTCATAATACCTTGATTATCTGTTCTTATATTTCTCTGTTACTCCCTTGGTTCAGTTTAAGCTTAGACTATGATAACAGCTTTATAATGGGTCTCTCTGCCTATTTCTTGCCCCAAATCCTTCGGACTTACCAGTGCAGATTAATCTTCCTAAAACTCTGCCCACTGCATAGAGAATACCGTTGAAACCTCTTGTCAAGGCATCTGAATTCCTCCAGAAGCTGCATTCAGTCTGCCTTTGTTCCTAGTATTTCCCCCACTTGGACAGTGTGCTCCAACCAGCTAGATTTACTCATTCTTGCCTTGATCTGTCTGGTACTTTCCATGTTTATCAATTTTCCTCTAATTTTGTGGTCTGATGACAGTTTATTCAAATTTCTAACGAACTTCTAAAATGTTATTTCTAGAAAAGTCCAGCCACTTTGTTTTACGGGTGAGGAAAATGAGGTCTGGAGCAGCAGTGTGCTTTGCTTAAAGACACAGATCATTAGTAGCAGGTGGAAGAGAGAATAGAACAGTTTTCAAGGAGTATCATCTCAACTATTCCAAGCCATCTCCCTCTGACCTGTCAAGGCAATGACTTTCCGTATAGTTTGCATGACAATAGCACTCCCTCAAGTTCACTATTTTAGCAATTTGAAATGTCAACTTTAAATTATTATTTCACTTTAACATGTTTTTCTCCCAAGGTAGATTCGAAACCTTCTAAGAACCAAGACTATATCTTATTC
Organism: Herpailurus yagouaroundi; assembly: GCF_014898765.1. Taxonomy (NCBI): domain Eukaryota; kingdom Metazoa; phylum Chordata; class Mammalia; order Carnivora; family Felidae; genus Herpailurus; species Herpailurus yagouaroundi. Next base: position 5,016,666 of record NW_024420501.1, read on the forward strand.
TTCCTTATAGAATCCAAATACTGGTAACAATAGGGGCATCTGGGTGGCTCAGTCAGTTAAGCATCAGACTTCGGCTCAGGTCATGATCCTGCGGTTCGTGGGTTCGAGCCCTGCATCAGGCTCTGTGCTGACAGCTCAGAGCTTGGAGCCTGCTTCGGATTCTGTCTCCTTCTCTGTCTGCCCTTACCCCACTCATACTCTGTCTCTTTCTGTTTCTCAGAAATAAATAAATGTTAAAATTAAAAAAAAAAAATAATGGTAATGTAGCGAATACCAACAATATTTTTTGTGTACATATTCTGTGTCAGCCACTGCAATAAACCTGTTGCATGCATAATCCCATTTAGGTCTCCTAACAACTCTATGGTCACTATCATTGCTTCACACATGACGCAGTGAAACTCAGGGAAGTTGACTTACTGTCCAAGGTCACAAAGCTAGCAGTTATCAAAGATAGCCTTTAAAGTTAGGTTTCTAAAACTAAAATTTCTGAACTAACACTTATTTGCAAAGTCTATTCAGTTAGTTGGAATTTTGGACTATGGTATGATCATTGTCTGCTCACTGTTTCCAATTGAAATGTGAAATTTATTTATTTATTTTTTTAAAAAAAATATTTATTTATTTTTGAGAGAGACAGAGAGAGAGAAACAGAGATTGTGAGCAGGGGAGAGGCAGAGACAGAGGGAGACACAGAATCCGAAGCAGTCTCCAGTCTCTGAGCTGTCAGCATGGAGCCCGATGTGGGGCTCGAACCCACGAACCGTGAGATGATGACCTAAGCCGAAGTCAGACTCTTAACCTACTGAGCCACCCGGGTACTCCCACAAGAAATCATCTAATGAGATTTCTACAGGTGAGAAAATTGAAACATAGAGACAATATCTTGTTTGGGTTACAGCATTGACAAATTGAAGGGCAGGGATCAGAAAAGTTAGGGAGCTAGACTAAGGAACCCATACTTTTAATCACTACTCTGTATTGCTCCTCATATAGATTTCTTGTCATTCACATACTTATTAAGGGTAAGGGGACCAGAAGAAGAAATTTTTTTTTTTAATTTTTTAAAATGTTTATTTATTTTTGATAGAGAGAGACAGAGCACAAGTGGGGGAGGGGCAAAGAGAGAAGGAGACACAGAATCCGAAGCAGGCTCCAGGCACTGAGCTGTCAGCACAGAGCCCAACGCGGGGCTCAAACTCATGGACTGTGAGATCATGACCTGAGCCGAAGTCGGATGCTTAACCGACTGAGCCACCCAGGCGCCCCAAGAAATTGGTTTCAATTCATAAAATTGAACTGTTTCTATACCCAGAGAGTACCGGACGCAGTTCCCAAAGATGTTTTGAGAATCTTGTAGGTTAATTTGAAACCCCTGGGGGTATCCACAAACTGAAAAAGAGTGTAGTTAGCAGTGCAAATCCCATGTGCCTGTTGCCTAGGATTTGCAAAGGAACCAACAACAAACTACTTGGGCCATTCATGGCTCTATTATGTGTCTGGCAGTGGCATTGAAAGACATTAGTCTTCCCTTCTCTCCTTTGTGGAACCTCAACCCAGCCGCTCTCTAAATTCAATTGCAGAGCTTGAGGAGCGCCTGGGTGGCTCAGTCAGTTAAGCAGCCTACTCTTGGTTTCTGTGCAGGTCATTATCTCACAGTTGGTGGGCCCCTTCGGGCTCCGCAGCTGGCAATGAGCAGCCTGCCTGGAATTCTCTCTCTCTCGCCCTCTCTCTCCCCCACTCCCTCTCAAAATAAATAAACAAACTTAAAATAAAAATAAAATAAAATAAAATAAATTGCAGAGTTTGAGAAAAGCTGATATCTGGGATCCCCCTCCCAGATATGCTGGATCAATTGATCTGGGATTGGAGCCAAGGCACAAGTATTTTTTTTTTAATTCCATCAGAGGATTGTAATATTTAGCCAGAGTTGTAACCCACTGCTCTATCCCATCGACCTCAGAAGGTAAGGAGTGTATGTACATTTAGTATCCCTAAGTTCCCTTAATACTGTTGTGCTGTTTCAACTTATACGTGCTCTTTGTGAGTCTGTGGTAGTTTACATCGATCTTAATAAGTTATACTTTCAAAGTTTGTCTTATTTCGTGTCGCTCATATTCTGTATTACCTGTTTTGCAAGTATGATGGTGCAATGCAGTACCTTACACAGCCACTAGGGAAATACATGAATTATGCAGCGTTTAGGGCTTTTTCATAAACAAAAGCCAGAAAACTTTTGCAGCCTTTTTATAAACAGAAAATACTGACAGCGAATCAACTAGAATGTATTCAAGACACTAATAATTTTGCTTTGATTATAAAAAGTGAAGGTTCTTGTTTGAGCTAGAGTTGCGTATTCTGGTTATGAAAGTCAGAACTAATAAATCCTAATAATTTTGAATGGACTTTATCCTTCTGAGGTTTGAGTCTATCAGGCTGTTCTCACATAGGCATTCCTATCTCTAAATGGGAAGCTTTCTCTATATTGTCATAGCATTTCATATCATATATTAAATTTGAGGGAAAAAATTGAATCTCGTACTTTTATAATCCCCATAGTACAGAGCACCTAGTAGATGTTCAATAAATACATGTTGACAGCTGATTGGTTTTCCTCAAAAGTCATGACAACTATAGGGAATACTAGCAGTCTATGCCTATAAGTCTAGCAGAAAGATTTTCAATTTATATTCTACATTAAAATGGTTTTTGCTGTATTCCAACCAATCCTGTGTATCCTATACCTTAATCAGTTTTCAGGTACCTGAATATGCCTATGAATAAATATCATACTTTATGTGTATTTTGGTCTTGGTAGAGAAGACCACTCAAAATAATAAGCCTCCTTGAAATTTCTTGACAGCACAAGATTAGCTATAGAATCAGCTCCTGGGCCAAATTTACAGATTGAATGAAAAAAAAAAAAAAACAATTGGATGTAATGAAAACAAGGCTGTACATTGTTAATTTTTTTGGAGTTTATTTAGATAATATGTACACAATAGCAATGAGGTTATTCTCACGAACACGAGTTTTCAGAAACCGCAGTGACGACCTTCAGAACCAAGCCAGATTTATTCAATAAAGCACTTTTAGTGGTTTCCCTCTTTCTTTCTTTTTTCCCGTATGCTGCACATCTTTGAAAGTACTAGGTAATTGATGTTATTGTCTTGTACACCATTAAATCTGCTCATTAGGGATGGACGCACAGGGGAACCCGGGATGACGGCCAGGTTTTATAGTGTGATTTGTTAAAGGTTTCCTATGTACCTGGCTTATGAGCCAGAGACAATCTAAATTAAAATCAATGAAGAACAAAAATGAAAAGTATTTAAGGACACTATTCATAGATGTTAATAAAATGCCATGACTTAATTATTAGTGGGTCCGAGATGTGTTTCACTGTCATTTTCATTGTCGGGCCATGCTTTGCTCTATGTCCTGACTCTTAGAATCTGACATGAAGAGATTCAGGAAAAGGGATTTGAATTTGTTTGCTTCAGTGCTTTGATTCATTTGGCCTCAAGAAACACAGGGGAAGGAAATGGTTGGCCCTGGCCACGTCTGCTCTGCTGTGTCGTTTCTGCCCTTCTAAAGTCCCTAGGAAAGAGTCAACTGCTGGGGTCCGAAATTGGCTTCTATTGTTGCTTTCTGCATTGCTCATTCCCACTGGTGAAGCATGTGCTATAGTTATTTTTTCCCTGTCTGTGGAGCAGACCTATTCTTACTGTTTCCTCAGCTCACAGTGGACTAAGGCATGCTATGTAGGATGAGTGGCTGGGAACTTGCTAAATGGGGCTTAAGACCATGGACTTTGGAGTCAGGTAGCCTGGGGTCAAATCCTGGGTGGCTTTGGTAGGACCACTTCACCTCTCCGTGCAACCATTGCCTCATTTGTAAAATAGCTATAATACAGGGACACATGGCTGGCTCAGTTGGTTAAGCATCTGAGTCTTGATCTCAGCTCAGATCTTGATCTCAGGGTCTTGAGTTCAAGCCCCACCTTGAGATCCATGCTGAGCATGGAGCCTACTTAAAAAACTAATAAAATAAAATAGCTACACTACGTGTGCATATATCATAGGGTGGCACTAAGGACGAAATGACTTAATACATGAGAAGTACTTATCACTGCCTGCAACCTGGTAAGTAGTATATAAGTGTATTATGTTTATGAAAACAATGCAGGAATAGATCCTATGAGACCTTCTTTTCCTCACCTGTCTTCCAACCATTACCAAACCCCAGAGAAGTAGTTTTCAAACTCTAGGTGGTGACTCTGTGAGTATAAAATCAACTGTGTGGAGTGTGACCGGTATTGATTTTCAGTTGCTGTAGAATAGAATAAATATACTAGAGTGCATCACACAAAGAGTGAGTATGGTTCCATAAAATATTTGGTTCAAATATGTTGGTGTGATTGTGTGTGTGTTTTAGCTCACAATTTGAAATGGATTTTATTCAGTGCATACATTTCATCTCTCCGACTAAACCAAAGGGAAGAGGAAAGACTTCACGGAGCGTACAACCATTTGTCCCATCCCGACCTAACCAAGGTGTGCGTCACTATAGCTGATAACTGGAATTACCAAAGAAGCGATTCTCAACCAGTTATCCTTGTAGGGGGATACAGTTGAACCTCTCCCTCTTGTCTGTGATCTATATCCCTGGCGCCTCTGGGAAGTAGAGAGGCAGAGGTGGCTGGAATAAATTCCCTGCACCTTTGAAAATCGTGGCACTGTAAACTCCTTAAGATGCAGCACCCTTCTTGGTCTTTTTTCCTAGTACCCTGCACATTCGAGATGTGTAATCCATATTTACCGCATAAATCACCAAGATTCGCATAGACCTGTGCTTAAAGAATGCTGATAACACTTATAGAGCAAATCCATTCATTAAACAAGCCTTATTGAACAACTACTATTGGGGGTAAAATATGTTTTACAAATAATCTGATGGTAAAGGAAAAGAATTGTCAGATCTGAACACCACTGACTATTTGGAGGAAAAAAAGCCCCTGTTCCTTTCTAAGGATGCTATTCTTTATGATAGATGTTAGCAGTTCTCCTTTGCCAGACAGGCTCCAGATAGGACATTGCTCAAGTCAGCAATTTGTCTGCCTGCTATCTTGGTTGGATGCAAATACAAGTGTCTCTTGCTTAACACAAGAGATAAATGCACAAATACTTATTATTTGCAGGAGGGTTCACCCAAAAAACCTTAAAGTAAAATAATTTTATGAATTGTACTTAGCTTTTGATGAATTTCTCAAAATTTCCTCCTCTACTCACCAGAAAATTTTCTCCAAGTCTTAACTGCTGTTTGAATATAAACAAATTCACAGAATGAACACGTAATATAGGAGCACATGGGTGACTCAGTGGGTTGAATGTCTGACTCTTGATTTCAGCTCAGGTCATGATCCCAGGGTCATGGAATCAAACCCCACATTGGGCTCCTCGCTGAGTGTGGAGCCTACTTGGGACTCTTTCTCTCTCCTTCTGCCCCTCCCCTCCTCGCTGTCTCTCTCTCTCTCTCTCCCTCTCTCTCTCTCTCTCTCTCAAAAAAAAAAAAAGTATAAACACATAATGTTAACTGACTCATGTTTGCCTGAATTATGCAAGGTCTCAGAGTCCCTCCAAGGTATGTTTTGGACTTTCCCAACAGAAACTTTGTATGTTCTTATGGATGGATGATCCTCTCAGAGTCTCCCCATCAAGTAGCTCTGATTGATATTCGATATTCAAGAATCCTATGTGAGAACAACATCTCAACCTTGCTGCTGCTATGTGCATCTCCATGAAAATGTGGTTATTTGTGTCGAGGAGAGATCCCTGGGTACCTTCCAGATTGGCTCTGCTGGATTCCTGCAGCTTCTACGGCATTGGAGCCATGCTGTCATTCATGAGAAATGGAAGCACCGTCCCTCTCAGAAGTGAGCTTTCATGCACAGTAGCTCCAGTGTTCACGTGCCCAAATCTTTTGCCAAAACACTCCTTGAGCTTCTGTGGGAGGCTCTTCTTCTCCGGCGTCCAGCAGGAGTCCATGGCGCTGGTGTAACTACTGTTTTTCTTTTCTTTTCTTTTCTTTTCTTTTCTTTTCTTTTCTTTTCTTTTCTTTTTTAATTTTTAAAAAATATTTGTATTTATTTTTGAGAGAGAGAGAAACAGAGCACAAGCAGGGGAGGGGCAGAGAGAGAGGAAGACACAGAATTCGAAGCAGGCTCCAGGCTCTGAGGAGTCAGCACAGAGCCTGTTGCGGGGCTCCAACCCACGGACTGTGAGATCATGATCTGAGCCAAAGCCGGACGCTTAACCGACTGAGCCACCCAGGCGTCCCTAACTACTGCTGTTCAAAAGGCGCCACAGGTGTGGACACCTAGGCCTCAAGAGCTTTTCAGGTGCCTACAAAAATGTTTGAGATCTGAAACTTTAAAAAAGTAATAAAATAAAATGCCTACTAACAAGCCAAAATTAACATTTACAAAATGTAACCTTATAGGACGATGGGTTCTACTAGTATATCAAATGTGCATCATTGGAAAACCACTTTTATAAAGAGAAAAAACTTTCATCATTGGAAAAAACCTTCACAAGGATTCTTGTTTATGGATGATGAGTGTACAATCATCATAGCCACTCTTAAAGGAGTGTTTATTAAAATAATTTAAAAAGCAATATAGCAAAAATGGACCTAATGCAGAATATAAGTTCTTTTAATATATTTGAGGGGATGTAGGGTAAGACTGTCAAAAGTGATAGTGTGTATCATCCACTGATGTCTTGTAAAACCTGTGTTGTGGCTGGGGGTGGGGGAGCGTCATCCAGGAGGGTATGTTTTTTAGGATTCTGCTTCCCTGACCCAGACATAAAAAGGGGTTCTTGGTCTAGATCATTCTTTGTAAGGAAATCAACAAAATATTGCATTCTTTCACTGGAAAAATCTCCAGTTAAAATTTCTGTGTAAGTGACTCAAGTTCCGAAGTTCAGGGTATCAGGGAACTCTAAAAATAATTGGTGATGACTTAAAACAAAGAGTTTGGAAAGGTGAAAAGGTAACTCTCTAATTGAATACTCATCAAATTCCGAGGGAAAATGAGTGGGGTGGAGAACAGTGATAAGAAAATGGCAATGAAGAACTAATTGGGAGAACCATCGTCATTTTCAGTCTTCGCATGTCCCGTTAATGACAATATATGGTGTGCCGATTGTAATTTACAGAGCATATTCACCCTTCTGGTCACTGGGAGATCACCACCCTTATTGAAAGAGAACAGGGGCACCTGGGTGGCTCAGTCCCTTAAGCGTCTGACTTCCACTCAGGTCATGATCTCACAGTTTATGAGTTTGAGCCCTGCATCTAGCTCGCTGGCTATCAGCAAGATCCCTCCTCAGATCCTCTGTCCCTCTCTCTCTCTACCCCTCCCCCACTCATTCTCTCTCTCTCTCTCTCTCTCTCTCTCTCTCTCTGTCTCTCTCTCTCTCTCTGTCCCAAATAAACATTTTTTAAAAAGCAAGTGGGAATAATACAATACTACAATAATAATACAATACTACAGTCAAACATTCTTTATTCTTTAGTGCCTATAATGAAATTGGTACTATTTTAAACACATTAAACTCATGACATCCTTCTGAGGCAAACTCCCACTGTTAGCAAACTTTGCCCACGATGAAACGTGGGAGATATTTGCCCAAGCCAGGTAGTGATGGATCTGCAACCTGAACTCAGATCTGACTTCACATCCACTGTTCTTTCCTCTAGAACACATCAACCTGAAACCTTGAAAAAGTAACCAGCCAACTGGCACGGGTTTGCCGTAATGACACTAAATTTATTCTGCAGTTACATGACCACAGGATTATGGAAGTCCTTGAATTCATCCTCTGCCTCCAAGAGGGACAAACTAGAAATCATTCCTGACGCATGTAAATGCATCTTGTTTTTAGACACACAGGAGGAAGAGATTTTACAAGCGCCTAAGGTAACATCCGGGATATAAAGAAGAGCTTCTCTAACCCTATTGCCTGTTCTTGGGAAAAGAGGAAAACCTCATTAAAATTCCATTTTGTCACCATCGAGGGATGCTAAACAGACTCTAATCCAATACAGATTTGGTACTAAATGTCAAGACTTTTGAGAGAGCTGAAGATCAGTAAAGCTTATGTAATTCCGTTTTGAAATTAGCAGACCTGAGAAGAGCGGTCCTTCAACAGCAGCACTCCAGTCAAGTTCATCAGTACTAAGTTAGTTCTCCACCTGACACTACCGTGTGTGCTCGCCTTAGGGCAACGGTCAGTGAACTGTAGCCCAGGGGCCAAATACAGCCCGCTACCTGTGTTTGTATGGTCTGCAAGCAAAGAATTGTTTTTATGTTTTTAATAGTCGCAAAATCAAAAGTAGTATTTTGTGTGGGGCGCCTGGGTGGCTCAGTCAATTAAGCGTCTCTTAATTTCTTCTCGGGTCGTGATCTCAGTTCATGGGTTCAAGCCCCGCAACAGGTTCTGCACTGACAGCATGGAGCCCGCCGGGAATTCTCTCTCTCCTTCTGTCTCTCTCTCTGCCCCTCCCCCATGCTCGCTCGCTCTCTCTCTCTCTCTCTCTCTCTCAAAGTAAATAAACATAAAAAATAATACTTTGTGGCACATGAAAATTTTATGAAATTCAAATGTCGCTGTCCATCAAGGAAGGTTTTTTTGTAACGCACCCACCCCCCATTCTCTTACCTATTGCCTGTGTCGCGCTAGGGTGGCAGACTTGTGTTGTGGTATCAGACACGGTATGATAAAACATTCACTGGCTGGTCCTTTACAGAAAAAGTTTGCTCATCTCTGGTAGAGGGGGAAACGTAAACAGGTACCCTGTTTTGCCCACCCGCTTCCCTTCACTCGGGTAAAGGAGGGCATGAAACATTTGGCAGCGGGAAGGTCCTAAGCACCTATAAGACCTCACAGCGTCTTCAGTGTAAGCCCTGTTCTGGTTGTATTTAAATTGGGCAGCCATGGCCCCAGACGAGTTCTTGCCCATGCAACTCCCTTTGCTACCCACAGCTAGGAGCCCTTTAATGTTCCTCGACAGAGTTGAGAGGGAGTATGTGTAACCACCAGTGACCTCGGTGCGCATGGCAGATTGGGATGCTATGGAATTGTACATATTTAAGTTTCCTTTTTCCACTGTTCAGCTGTATGTAGAGCGTCTTCTCTACCTACCGATGTTACTGATGTCTCCATTCTTCTTTAGGCAACGCCGCAAACAGATGGATATTAACTGACATTTGTGACTGAACCAAATTAATTTACAAATTGTGAGTCATAGAGCTCCCTGGATTATTTTATTTTTCATATCTGCATGTCTGCAAGCACTGTCTCATCTATTAATTGGCAAGCTCAGGGGTCTTCAGAATATTGGGATGAATAAATATACCCTCCCTGTTCTCGAGGAGCTCACAGTCCAGAGAGGGGACAGACTTTTATCTTCCATGAGTTAATCCCATGGTAAACTTCTAAATTCAGCTTCCTGAGATGGAGAAGAGGGAACAATGACATCTGCCCTGGGGATGTCACTGGATCTGGGCCGTAGGGTATTCAAGGAGCTTTATCAGGAAATGAGAGAGTGAGGGGATTTCAAATACCATGGAAATGTGAAAGAACCTAAAAATGGCCAGGGTGCTTAGTGACTATACTGTTCAGCGTATGATGTTGGAGGGTGGCAAAGTGGGGCGGGGGGGGGGGGGGGGGGGGGGGGGGAAAAAAAAAAAAAAAAAAAACAAATGTGGCAAGTGAAAAGGAGACAGGGCTCCAAAAAGAAAAGTTGGGACCAGGTTATAGAAAGCCTTGAATACCACGATGAAGAGTTTAGACTTGCACGGATGTTTAAAAAAAAAAAAAGCCTCAAAAGCTTTTAAGCCCAGGCATGACATTACTCAATTTTAGAATCTGGCCTAGGGGCGCCTGGGTGGCTCCGTCCGTTAAGCGTCTGACTTCGGCTCAAGTCATGATCTCACGGTCCGTGAGTTCAAGCCCTGCGTCGGGCTCTGTGCTGACAGCTCAGAGCCTGGAGCCTGTCTCAGATTCTGTGCCTCCCTCTCTCTCTGCCCCTCCCCTGTTCATGCTCTGTCTCTCTCTGTCTCAAAAATAAATAAATGTTAAAAAAAATTTTTTTTAAAAAGAATCTTGCCTAACCATTCAGAATAATGCCATTGACATATTGAAGTATAATTCAGTTCAATATATGGTTGATAGTGGTTGTATCAGCTAGGGTTTTGTTGTTGTTTTTCTTTTTGTTTTTGCTAGGTTTTATGATCTTGTAACAAACAACTCCAAAATCCTGGTGGCTTATTTTTTATTTATTTATTTATTTATTTATTTTCAATGTTTATTTATTTTTGGGACAGAGAGAGACAGAGCATGAACGGGCGAGGGGCAGAGAGAGAGGGAGACACAGAATCGGAAACAGGCTCCAGGCTCTGAGCCATCAGCCCAGAGCCCGACGCGGGGCTCGAACTCACGGACCGTGAGATCGTGACCTGGTTGAAGTCGGACGCTTAACCGACTGCGCCACCCAGGCGCCCCGCCCTGGTGGCTTATGATAGCTCAAGGCCATTTGTTAGTAACGGTCCATGTGATCCATGGATCGGCTATGACTCTCCTCTGTGTCTTCTTTGTTTTGGGGGCCCAGGCTAAAAAGCAGCCCTTATTTGCACCATTCTGTGTTCACATCACATGGCTTGGTTAGATGGTGAGGGGAGCATCGTATAATCATCTCGCAGTCAGAGGAACAAATACTAGAAACAAACCAAAACCAAACAGTGTTCATACACAAACAAATGCCTGACCAGCTAGGTTTGTGCCTAGATGAGTACTTTGCCTTCAGTAGGTCCTCACCCATACCTGCTCTACTAAATGTAATTTGATCTAGGGAGGTTCTGTAGGAAGCCGTCAATAGCAGTGACTTGAGACTTACATGCAGATGGTACTGAGACTGACAAAGTTAGCAACTAAAGTGTCTTAGCATGTTGGGGGGCCAAGGAACTGATATCAACGACTGACATTTATATGGGGCTTCTATGTGACAGGTATTTTACCTGCACTATCATTAAATGTTTAAAACATCCCTCCAAGGCATATGTTTCATCATCCTTATGTTATAAGCAAGGACACTGAGGCACACAGATGATAAGCAATTTTTCTAAGTTCGTGTGACTGGACAGCAGCAGAAGCAGGGTTCAAATCCATATTGGCCAGCTCCAGAGTCCATGCTCTGAAATGCTGCACAAGCCTATTTCCGTAGCAGCGGCCATCAGCAACTGAATACTCAAGCCCCCTTTGGGGGGCACGTCTAACGCAGGCGTTTCCAAACTGTGCCCCACACAACCTCAGCTCCTGTGGAAGTGACATTCGATTACAATTTTCTGTCACCTATGATTTCAATTTTTTGTGTGATTAAAAGATCCTCACTGCCCTTTTTGGCCCATGTTATGATCTATAATTATCATCCATTTCAACTTTTAAAATAAATTAATACCCGGAATGCTGATCTGTGTTTTATTTTTATGTCACGGGGCAATGCAAAAGTCTATTAGGAAAAAGAAAAGAGTTCTGCAAAAAAAAAAAAAAAAAGTTGGAACTATTGATCATTTCCAACTGGTTTCCTTGATTCCTTGACAGTTAAAGAAATTGTAGACTTGGGGACGGGAGCAGGGACACGATGGGTCCTTAACACCAGGCTTTCAGATCAGGACTCAACTCAGTCCCAGGTGCTTTCTGCTGTGTCTTGCTGGTCCAGGTGAGAAAAATGCTACATTGGGTCATTTTCAAGGAATGACCAACGTGGCTCCCTCTTCTTTTGTGTGTAGCCCCAATCCTGGGGAGAGAGACCCATTTTCATAAAATTGGATTGATCTTTTTGGATTTCCTTTATCATACGCTAGGGTTTCTCTCCCTGCCCCCTTTACTTATTATTAATACTTTAGTAGCCAGCCGGGACGCTGCAGTGGCTTTTCAAGTTTTATTTTGCACACTATGGCTTTTCAATAATTTATAGCATAATGTTTCTAATAAGTGCGTAGGTATTAAGAATTAATGAAGAATAAATAATATCCTAACAATGAGAGTGGTTAAGTCGAATTATCCACCAAGGAATGGGACTGTCAAAATATGTATTAAATGTCTTGATTAGAGCAACATTTTAAATAGTTTTGTGTGATAATTTTTTCGAACTGAGTTACATATTCTAAAAAGTGCTAAATAACTTCTCCATTGTGTCAGGATGCTGTCTAATAAAATGGGTGTTTTAAAATACAGAGGCAGAATGCGAGCTCCGATCGCTTATGCATGTCTCGGCTCTTTTACTACCTACAAGTCAGAAATTCACATCCTTTCTACCTCAAGTCTGCATCATCAGAGCATCTGCTCCTGCTTATCTACGTACCTTTTTCTCATTCCAAACCTCCAAGCGCCTCCCCCTCTAATTATTAACAACCAATAGATCCTTGCACAATATTCCTTATCTCCTGGAAAATTCATCCTCATTCATTAAGGCACAATGCAAATGTCATTTCTGGTATAAAACTTCCCCTGCCATTAGAACCAGTAGAATTTTCTTCTTTTGTTTTCACTCATGTATGAATTTGAGTGTGTTCTAATTAAAGCACCTATTTTATATATAGTTATCTATATGCCTCCCATGTCAGACTCTAAGACTTTTGAGAGTAGGGATTGTCTTATTCTGCTTTGAATACTTGGTGCGTAACACAGTGCTTAATATGTTTTCATTGAATGATAATTTTTATCCATCAAGATCCTGTAAGAAGCAAGAGCTTAAAATTCTGATAAAAGAATCTGTTGATTAATCAATCCTATAAGGAAGAGTACAGAGTTTGTATCTCCAAAGGGTTTGAGGTTGGTTTTAATTTTCTTAGGCAGAAGAAAGATTTCCTCTCAGAATTTTTACCAGATCAGCAGGGGCCTAATCCTTTCCTTGGGAAAACTATTGGACAAAGGCTACCTTTTTTTTCTTTTTTTTTTTTTTTAAGTCCATAAAGAATCCTATCCTTAGGCTCCTCTGTCTGTGAAAGTTTCTCAGATAGTCTTTGTTTTTGATGACCTTTGGCTGTTTTGAAAAACATTAATCAGGTGTTTTCTAGAATGTTCCTCAGTTAGTATTTGGTGTCTTCCCCATGGTTCGACTAGGGTTATGGGTTTTAGAGAGGAAGACAGTAGAGAGGGCCATTTTTATTACAGCATATCAACATGACTTATCGTTGTAAGTCTTGGACTTCACCACCTAGCTGAGCCAGTGGTTGGAAGAGTTCTCTACTGTAAAGTCACTCTTCTTTTTTCCCTTTCTATACTAGACTCTTTGGAAGGAAATCACTATGGGCACCCCAATAAGAATGATGCATTATGCTCCCCCCTCCCTGACAGTGTAGTATTCACATTTAGCCATTGGGAGCTCTTTTAGTTGACTGCAGTGTCCCTATGGCATACCCACTTCCTCTTTGTGTGTGTGTGTGTGTGTGTGTGTGTGTGTGTGTGTGTGTGTGTGT
>NW_024420501.1:5030221-5066871 GCF_014898765.1 Herpailurus yagouaroundi
TGTGTGTGTGTGTGTGTGTGTGTGTGTGTGTGTGTGTGTGTGTGTGTTTTATTTTAGTACTTTTTACTTTCTGGCACTACAAGATATTCCAGCTTCATCTTGTATATTTCCTGGGCATTCCTGGAATCAGCTATCTCTCCAAGGATCCTTGGTGCCTTTTATCAGAGAATGGTATTGCACTATCTTTTTTGAAACAGCGGCACAATGATGTAGTGGAGAGCTGTTGTGACACAGTTTGTTCCTAGATGATTTCTGACAAGCTATGTGTCACACACTGTCTCACTAGAAAAGAACTGTTCAGTCCATGCAGATACTCCTACAACTCCCCTGCTACACAAACAGCACAGAGTTCCAGTAAGTTCTAAAAGACCCTCTGGTTTCCCATCTTTTCATTCCTAAGTCAGTTGTTTTGAACTCTTCACATTCACAAAGAAGCCGCAGACAATTGTGCTTTGAGATGAAATATGATAGAAAAGGGAAGTTACCTTTTAAACAGACTGGCCAAACAATCTCCCGAATAATAGTAATTATATAGTTTGCCAGTTGCATGGTGAGTATAATTAAGGTGACTACATAACGCGGTAACAATTATGATGCCAATTTTAGGTTTTACATTTTCTAGCATTGTACAAATTCCAGCTGAAAGATAAAACTGATCATTTGGGCAATCTATTGCTCCATATGGTATTTATGGTACAATTAAAATGTTCACTGCTGCACTTATCAAAAGTTGTATAAGTCTTATAGGACATTAATATATGCTTTAAATAAATGTTACTGCTAATTACTGTAACATGACCTTTTCATTAATATAAAGGTATATGTTGGGACATAAAGTAGATGAAGGACAAAAGATACCGAGACATTTCAGGGACACATTTTTTTAGTTATTGCCCCTGGTTGATAAGGTTTTCCTTCCAGCAATATTATGAAGCAATATGATTAGCAACAAATGAAGGTTAAGTATTCTTTCCACTTCCTTATGCTTGAAATAAAATTAGCCAGATGACCTTTTCACAATTACATAAAATTACTATATTTTTATCTGTAGCCTGGAAATATACAGCCAAAAGAAAAGCAAATACTCTATTTAATCAGATGTTGAACCCGTCCCCCAGTGCTATTTATTTTCCATCGTGTATTTCAGCCTTTGTCATTTCTCATTAGTACAGTTGCAGAGAAATCTCGACTGCTTTTTTGACCTCACATATGCTTTGTTTTCCAATAAGGGAAGCCAATGGGCCTCCTGTCTGGAACCTTTATCATATTGTCTGAAGCATTTCCTAAAATAAATATGTCAACCAAAGAGCAAAAGAAATGCCGGTGATGTTCAGTGTCTCCTGCAAAATCACCAGGCGGCCAGTGCTGCCAGTGTTTTGCAGTAAGTGGGGTGATATGGAAGAGCATTTGACTTTCAAGAAATACTCTATGTGAAAGCGGTGGCGGCAAGGTCACTGACGACGAAGTACAATGACCATTTTCTAATAATTAAAACCAGCAATTAGAACCATGTGACAATGGACCAAGCAAGTAGAAATGACCTCGTCACTCCAGCAGAGGCAAGATGTTGGAAATGGAATTTCAGCTCAAGATAGGAAGGTAGGCTGGGTACACTCTGAGGCCTCTTTCATTTCTCAGGTATGTGGTTTTTATTTTGAGAATGCTAGTGAGTTCTAGATATTGGAAACCTGGCTGGAGAAATGAATTCTTGGCAGCTCTAAATTTTAGAATATGTTGTCTATAATAATTTGGGAGGCACTGTTATATTGAAAAAAACACCAAATCATTCTATTTTCCCTCATATCTATATCTATCCCTCTATCTATCCCTCTATCTATCTCTATCTCTATCTCCGTATCTTAACCAAAACGAACAAAGTACATAAAATACTAAAATACTCTGTCAATATTACCCTTTGACCAGTTCAAATGAATGAATACTGATTGGATACATATTATATGCTGTAGTTTCCCCTGAATTCTGTAGGGGACATACAATTGAACACCTATGAGAGTCTACGTTTTAGTTAACATGTAATACATATTTTTAGATAAATACCATGTGAGACAGTAGTTGAGTGACTAACATTATGTGTTTTAAAAACCGAAGACATCATGGTGGAATGGAATAGCTCACTAAGTATTCCCGCAATAGGTGAAATTTGTAGGAAGGGCAATAGTTGAATAGAGAAAGAATGTGGTTTCTCATTGAGAAGAATTTTTAGAAACTATACAAATGGATATGAGAATGACATGTAATGGGACACTGGGCTGGTGAGATGCATTACATAGAAGTTGAGCATGTAGGTCAGACCAGAGCAATTGGGCCTGTTGGAGGAAGTCACTGGAGAGGATGTGACTTCCAGTAACCCATGAGCTGGCCCAGGGCACTCGGAGGCTCCTCATGCTCTCGCCTGTCCTTGGAATGTGTGTCTCACTTGCTTTTCCTGCCCTCATAAGCTGTCGCAAGGACACAGACTGGAGATAGTGATGTGTTGTTGAGACCATCTAGACGGGGTGCGTAACTGGACCCTATTAGGCAGCCGCATAAAGTTTCAAAATTCTGGTGTGTGGTGCCCAGATGTACACAAACGTGGGAGCTTCCTGGTGAAATCTGAACCTGGCCCCGTACAAGCCTTGTATGTAAGTCCCCTTGCTTATTAAACCTGCCACGTACCCATGTGGAGTGGCTGCCCCTTCTTCGCGCTCTCCTCGCCCTTTACATACGGGGGCCAGGCTCAGATTTCACCCGGGAAGTTCCCACGTTTGTGAACCAACCCAGCCACTCAGGGTTCAAACTTGATGTTGTAGGTGGTGGAGAGGCACGGAACTGTTGGGAAAGCATAGTAGGAAGTATAGTTCCACATGTCTCCCCCTGAGTCCTGCAACCTGGGTACCAATCCCAACTCTGCCTTTCACTAGCTATTTGACTCTGCAACTATCTAATTCCTCTAAACATCAGTTTTGTCTTTAGCATGGGAATATTATAGTCCTTCCCTCACTGGACTGTGTGAGGATCTATGGAGTTGATGCATTAAATCTTTTAGCTCGCTGCCTGGCGTGGAACCAATACTCAATACTCAGCAGCTGTTGTTACTGACACGAGGCTAGAAGTTAGAAGAACCTCAGCAGTGTAACTAGAAGATGCGAAACTGCTTCTAAGATTAGCGTAGCAAGCCAAACTGTTTTAATGTGCAATAAAATCTTATAAATGTGAAATCAGTTAAGCTTATTGATTCTCAGAAGCTCTGGTAAATGTGCTTTAGTAGAGAGAATAGATGCAAAGCTTTGCTTTCAGTACAATTTATAGATTATTTTGGGATTTGAATAATTTCTATACAATCTGGCAGATTACTATAATATAAGCTACAAGCTGCGTTTTGGAGTAAGACATGCCTCCTGAATATTAGGTCATAAGATATTTGTTCACATATTGTATTATGAAACTGAGCTCTTTGGAGCCCAGGATTTCAACAGCACTGGCGACAGGCCCATGCAGTGGGATGTAAATGTGGAGTCACAATGCCTGGTTCCTGACTCAGAGTAAGTACTCCACTAATGTTTGCTGGTGGGGTTGTTTACCTTCATTTCCTAAAAGAATCCATGCACATTGTTACCAATCATAAAATGGTCCTAAAGGACTTACAACAAAAGAGAGCAGTCCCTTGTCACACTCCCCTCCAATTCCAGCCCCACACGTCAGAGACAAGTGCTTTAAAAGTCTTTTCATTCTTCTGGAATTTACCTCCATTTTTTAAAATAATTAGCTTCTATTGCTACTTGCTGGATTATCAAGTATTGGCATAATCTGTGCATTTTCCTACATGTTACAACCCTCATTTCTTTACCCTTATCCAAATATATTTTTTAATTTTTTTTTTAAGTTTATTTATCTATTTTGGAAAGAGAGAGAGAGAGTGCAAGTGAGGGAGGGACAGAGAGAGAGAATCCCAACCAGGCTCCGTGCAATCAGCACAGAGCTCCACGCAGGGCTTGAACTCACACACCGCGGGATCATGACCTGAGCCGTAATCAAGAGTTGGACGCTTAACCGACTGAGCCCCACAGAAGCCCCATCCTAATATATTTATATTGCAGTTTTTGGTTAAAATTGTAGCTCATGTTTCTATTATCACTATGTAAATATTCGCTGCTGAACTATGTAGTGTACAATCATCTAAGTCCTTTTCTTAAAGCATTTTGTGCTGCTGGGCATGGAATACACCTGATTTTTCCCACTAGCTTAGTTTTCCATGTACCTTTAGTTTTCCAAACTCTCACACATTTCTGTAACATTCCTCTTAATATTTTCCCCCCATTTCTAGAATATAGTTTCAGTCACTCTCTCAGTTCTTTTTATTTTCGAGGAATCCTCCCTCCCAGCAAAGCTCTTATCCCTTGTGCTTCAGTCTATGCTGGTTGCTGTCTACATCCATTGTACAACTGCTGTTGCGGTTGTAACAAAGTGTCACAAACATGACCATGGAATAAAAGAACAGGGTGTGGGAGGGGTGGGGGGACTAGAAAAAATCATCGGAGGACAAAAAACAACCCTTAGGAGTGTGTGTGTGTGTGTGTGTGTGTGTGTGTGTACAGATACACACATGTCAGTTGTGCATATCTAAGTTGAATGTTTATTGGAAAGACAAGAAAATAAAGTTTAATCACACCCCCTCTCTTACTTTCTTGACTACAGAAATAGGAGGTTTGACTGTAGGAGGAACAGGTAGTGACATGACGAAGGAGTCACGAGGCAAGGAACCTAGACTCCAGAAGGAGCTAACCTTGCCAGTATCTTGAATTTAGCTCGGTGAAACAGATTTCAGATTTCTGGCCTCCGGAAATATAAGCGGGTATGTTTGTGTTGTTTGGAGTCATCAGGTTTGTGATACTTTATCACAACTGCAGTCGGAAATGAAGACGTTGTGTCAGCCGTGTTCAGAGTGGAAACAGAAGTCCTCGGTTGTAGGAAATATTCCCGAAAATTATCCGATAATTTCTTCCCCATTTTATGTCCTGTCTAGAATCTTACTAGGAAGATATTGTACCTTTTATTATTTTTTTATATTTTTAAGTTTATTTATTTTGAGAGAGAGAAAGCACTCACACGGGGTGGGGGGCGGGGAGGTGGGAGAGGGGCAGAGAGAGAGGGAGAGAATCCCAAGCAGGAGATTCAAAGATGGATAGCAGAGTGGTAAGTGACTCTGACAGTGCAGAACCTGATGTGGGGCTCAATCTCACGAACCATGAAATCATGTCCTGAGCCGAAATCAAGAGTGAGATGCTCAACCGACTGAGCCACCCAGGCGCTGCTATTCCTTTTTTCTTTTCTCTCCTTTATCTGTGCTTGTCTTTTTATTCTCCTTTTGGGCAATAAATTTAAGCTTTATTATTGTCTTATCTTTTTAATAAACTTTCAAATTAGAGATGTACACATGGACACACGTGCATCTTAAGGCATATATTCTTAAGAGTTCTTTTTTGTCGTCTGGTTATTTTTTTTATAGCTCCCTGTTCTATCTTCATGAATGAGTGATTACAAAATCTTCCTTTGTTTCTCTGAGGGTAGCAATAATAGATCGTTTTGTTTAAGCTTTGAAATGTTTTTGTGTTCTGAATTGTCCTCTTTTCTTCTCTTTGACGTGAGAGGATTCCATTTATTTTCATGTTGAAGGGTAATTGCTTGCACGTGAACTGGGAGCTCTGTGGGCATGAGCAAGCCTTGTCAGATGGTGTGCTTCCTTCTAGGGTGATTGTGTGGGAAGCCTGATGTTTGTTTAAAGGTTACCCCCAAATCAATACCTACAGTGCACTGTCCAAGGGAAGGGTGTATGGAGTTGAAGAGAGGAAAGGTATGGGTGAGTTCAAGTCTTGAGTCTTCTGTGTACAGAATTTCAGACAATCCTGATTTCAATCCTGCTTCTTCTATGACCTTCTGCTATAGGTGTTGCCTCCGAATCTGAGCTTTTCGGGAATCCACAGAGCAAGTTTCAAAGAGTAGAAATAAACACGAGTCCAGTCTCCTAATGATTTACTGAAAGTTGCTGATTAAATATTTGATGAATTAACAAATACAAAATCAAGAAATGGTGGAATGATTAAATATGATGAACATACAGAGCTGTTTGCTGACCATGGTTCATGATGCTTTTTATATATTTTAAGTTTTTAGCCCTTAAACATTCTAAGACTGATAGATACTAAAACTTGGCATGATATCAGGGGAACATCATGTGTAGGTATCTAATTGTAAGTTTTTCCTGCAGATGAGCTGTTAGTCACATACACATTTGCCTCTCCGTCGAGGTTAATGAAAGATATTTACTACACCTAATTTTTATGCAAATAAAAACCTTCTGGGGGAAGGAAGGCAGATATTAGTGACCTCATTTTAGAAACAAGGAAACAGAATCCAAGAATTAGATCAATCTGTTAAATGTTTCATGTCAAGCTAATGGTATGTCAAGAAATGGAAACCAAATATTCTGACTCTTAGATGTTTTCTTTCCTCCATTGCACCCTGCACGCTCTCTGAAGACCCGATGTGGCTGCAGTGAGTTTATTTGCATGATGTTTAGCATTTCCCAAAAAGAATGAGCAATGAATTAATAAGCCAGAGTGGTGGAAAAATTGGAGACAATTTTATTAATTTGAAAAAATTATAATAATTTTTGAGTTTTATCTAACCCAAATTGACTATTACAATTCTTTATTAAAATATTAATATGTTTGCTATTAAGCCTTGCACACTGCTGCATCTATTTCTATTATAATTAATATTAAAATGCATCCTCCTTTAAAAGGATGCTATATATGTTGGAACCCAATTGCCACATTATTCAATGTATTTATTTAGTTAGCTATATATGTATAGATGTATGTATTTGACTAAATATATATTACATGATCAATTATATCATGTACATATATCACATGTATAAATTGTGGCCCAAATCATACAATATTTAGTGGCTCCAATAAGAGCTATTTGTATCAAATGAATTAAAGATTTGCCATTTAAGTATCTTTTTTTTTTGTCTATTTTTTCACTATATTTTCTTCTGGTAATTCATGTCATTTGAGCACTATTATTTAATTACATCATATGGCTACTTATGATTCTAAAATAGAAGATGAGGTGATAAGCCCTGCCTATGATTTGCATAATGAGCTACTTGCTACTCAGGGCTTTCTAGGCAAATACAATAGAGGTGCGGAAGGTAGGGAATATTATGCCCTTGAAACACAATAGGAATAAGCCCTTCTTGGAGTAGAGCTATCTACGGAGGAAGAGCACGTAAAGGGCACTGAAGCAGGAATACGTTTTGTATATTTGGAGAATCGCAGGGCCCTGGTGACTGGAATGGAGTTAAGAGAGGGAGAGTGGGAGATGAAGTCAAACAGGGAGTCAGATTATATGGGGACTTGTAGGTCATAGTCAGAACTTGAAACTTTATTCAAACATGATTGATGACAGCTGACTTTGACCAGTGAAATGGATTGGTAGGACTTTTATAATGCTAATTTTGGTTTCTGTATTGTGGGAGCAAAACTGAAAGTGAAGGGTCACCTGGGTGGCTCAATCAGTTAAGCGTCCAACTCTTGATTTTAGCCCAGGCCATGATCTCATGGTTCGTGGGATCCAGCCCCGCGTAGGGCGCTGCATACACAGCGAATTCTCTCTCTCTGACCCTCCCCCCACCTCTCTCTCTCAAAATTAATACATAAACTTAAAAATAAAAAACAACTGAAACTGAAGATGAAGGTGACTTGGACCAGGGTAGCAGTGATTCGGGCAGGAGAAAGAGGCAATATTAGGAATGAACTTGGAGGTAGAGCTGAAAGGGCTTCCTGTTTGTTTTAGGTTTTTTGAACACACAGGAAAGGAGGCAGCATGCATTGATTAGGAACAATCTGTATAAAACTGATTTATTTTCCATCTTTGGTCAAATTGCAAAACTGGCATTTGAAAGAAATATAGAAAACTATCTGCACTTCATCATGTCATTTAAGTAGATCTCTCAGGATCTCACTGCTAAGATGGAACTATGCAAACTAGATGTCTGTACAATTGGGTAGATTAATTGCTGGTGAACCGCTGTGCTCAGATGGTTCTGATTAAAGAAACAATGGCACCGTGGGGCAGGAAGCTGGTGGCATGATGTAGGACATTGGCCTTGGCCTAGCCCTGGTTAGTGATGTTATTAATGACCTGAAGGAAGATACAGAAATAATATTGATCATTTTTATGGATGACAGGTAAATGAGGCTATATTAAGGGATAAAATCTATAGTTTTTATATGGTGAGTTTTATCATCTTGAATTACGTAACTACATGCATCTATATTTCCCTTTATGACTTCTTGGTGTTCTATGTTGCATTTGACAGGAGTCAGAAGGCCTGTGTTAAAAGTGCTGCTGAGTGGAGAACAGCAGGGAGGTGGGGGACACAGTCAGAACTCTGTTTTGGAAAGAGGTCTAGATTGGCTGAATAATGAAAACGCTGCAGGGTAAAAATTCCATGTGTACATCTTTGTTTTCAGTAAAGTCTGTTTTTAAATGTTTATTTATTTTTGAATGAGAGAGCACGAACAGGGGAAAGGCGGAGAGAGAGGGAGACAGAGAATCCCAAGCAGGCCCCACACCCAATACGGGGCTCGATCCCACAAACCGTGCAATCCTGACCTGAGCTGAAATCAAGAGTCGGATGCTCCCCAGACTGAGCCACCCGGGCACCCCTTTCAGTAAAGTCTTATTAAGAAACTGAAATCTTTTGCTTATCTAGTCATTAAGTGACTTTGGGCACTGTTTTCTTGTTTTTGCCCATGGAATTATAATTCTCTCTTCTGAGAATGGTGCTTTTGTGACTTTTGAAAAAAAAATTTTTAAATGTGAGCTACTCTAGTGACCCTTCAAAGGAAGGTTCTTTGGCAAAGGAGAGCACACTTCTTTTTGGCCAGAGTTGCTTTTTGTTCTGTTGTCTGATCCAAGAATCAAACAAAGTGTCAGGAAAATCCTTATGGGATTTTTATAGCATGGTGGGCTTTCACCTCATAGTGCCCTGAAGGAAACCTGTTTGAGCAGGAAATTTGAAATGCCTCTCAAAAGGGGAATGTTTTTTCACAGCTAAATGTCAAGTCAAAAAATGGTTTCTTATCTTCGTATTCCCGAGGCAGCAATATTGGAAAGATTTTCTTTTCAAGGTCTCTATCTAGAAAGCAAAGAGCACAATTATAAGTTAGGATAAGAGCTATAAATTACATATTGAAAAACTCTCAAAACATGAGTTTTATTTCAGATAAAGTTTGTAATATATGCTTTTATTGCTACTTCAACAATGTTTATTTTAACTTCCAGGCTGCAATATTTAACTAAATTATTTGCTTCTAGTCCCAGAAGAGACAGTATTAAAACTGTAGTTTCAAATATAAGTTTGACAAAAGGATTTATTAATTTTTTTTTTGTTTTTACTAAAAATTACTGTGACACACAGTCTCTAAAATGGGTCCCCAGTGATCCTACCCTGCTAGCATTCACTTTCATGTGTAATACTCTCCCCCTTGAGTGTGGCCTGGACTTATTGATTCACTTCTAACAAATAAAACGCACAGAAGTTATGGTCTGTCACTTTTGAGATTAAGTTGTAAAAGATAGTGACTTCTGACTTTGGTGATTTCTCTCACTCTCTCTTGGATCAGTCACCCTGGGGGAAGATAGCTGCCATGTTGTAATGTAGCCGTCTGGAGAGGCCCATTGTTCCAAACAACCGACGTCTGCCACCAACCGTGTGAGGGAGCTTGGAAATGAACTCCTTTCTTCTCCAGTTGAACTTTCAGATGTGACCCCCAACTGACCGCTGGACTGCAACCTCACAAGAGGCGTTGAACAAGAGGCAGAAGGTAAGTTGGGCCCAAATTCCTGGGACACAGATACTTTGAGATATTTGTTGTCTCAGCCTTCACGGTTTGAATTAATTTCTTACGCACCAATAGATAACCATACACTGGCCTCTATCCTTAATTAACATGGCCGTCAATTATGTTTTACTGTTCAATTCCTAAAACTGCCATTTTCTCTGCAGTGAGAGTGAGTCTGACTGGTTTGTACTCAGATTTGGTTATCAAGGAAACCCAATAGTCCTCAAAACCCTTTCTTGTATTGTTAATATGTTTTAAAAATCAGGTTCTAATAAGAAAATATTAGTAAGATAATATTGATAGAAACAAAATGTCACTCTTGTCTACCTTATTACCATGACAAGGGCAAACCTATTTATTAAACATATGCTGGGCTTCTCCCTTTCCCCATTTAGAAGAGACTGTTAATGCTCACTGATAATCATCTTTACTTTTACATTTCCCAGCCTCCTTTGCAATTAGGTTGTCAATGTGACTAGTTTTGGCCATTAGAACATGAGTGGGAGTCTTGAGTGTCACATACAGCCCAAAGTTGAAGGTTCTGGTTGGGGGCGTGCCTTCTCCACACACTGCTCTCAACCTCCCACTTGCTATTTGATGCCAGGGCAACAATAAGCCCCAGAATGCACGCAGCCTGAGCCCCTGCGTCACCGCTTAGCAGAAAACGTCCTAGCTGGTGATTGACTGGTCCAAGAGTAAGTCGTATTTGTTACAGCAACATCTGTCATCTTATCTTGATTAACACCACCCCCACACCCCTTACCTGCTCACCCCCCCATTCCAATCTTGAAAGGAGGAAGGATTCTTTGTTACTCTAGCAGTAAAATTGCCTAACCGCTTGTAACCGATTGGGGTAGTATGTTTGAGCTGCTGAATTGTGGCCAGCGATAAAAGCTACCATGCTTTACATTAGAAAGTACCTGGAGTTATTCTCTTCAAAGCTGAAGGCCTCAGATAGGAAAGAGGACAGAGAAGACAGGAGTGAAAAATGGGGTGGAGTTTGCTTGGTTTTGGTTTATTTAGAATTATTTGCTTTTCCTGTGCAAATCTAAAAGGTAATTGTGACCGCTGATTGGTGATTAGCGAAACATAGGGAAGTTCGGTGTGTGAAGATTTTTAGAATGTAGTTTTGGGTGGCATGCTTCGGTAAATATTTTCGATGCGTTCCAGTATGGCTTTTGAATCGGTGAAGAATTTACCTACACTAAAAATGTCTTACTGATGACCCACTTTGATCCAGACACTGTGCTAGGAGCTGGAGTCAACACTGAACAAGACAGATATTGTCCTTGCTTACAGAACAGGAACAGACACGTCCTTGCCCTCTAGGACTTGCCGGTGTAGAATGTGATAGAAATTAAATAATTATATACACTTAATCTTGATAACCACTGAGAAATGTATAGAATTGTTGAATAATTATATTGTAAGCCTGAAATTAATGTAATACTGTACGTCAATTAAACTTGAATTTAAAAAATAAATTAAAAAATTTCATGAAATAATAGTGATGTCTTATGGATACTATGATATGGGGAAATACAGAGGAAGGAGTCCTAACCCAGACGGGCCAGTAGGCAAGACTTGCAAGGGGACCTGGCAGGTAAGCCTGAAACAGTCATGGGTGTCGGAGCTCTGGAGGCAAAGGGTGCAGGGAGCAGGGTGGAGCTCAGTGGAAATGTTTGGACGTGGCACAGGGGAGCTCTTCATGGAGCACTTATTTAACTTTCTTCCTGCAGCCTCTCAGCAGGGCTCAGGCCTGAGTTCGTGGGGCCACGCTAAGGGCCCGCTGTAGGTTCCTGTACTATCCACCCTGAGAAATGGTTCCTCTCCCAAATGCCCATGGCGGCACACCTCAGTGTCCGTGCGAACTCAAGAAAAAAGACCTCTCGAGTCCAGGCAATTCAATGGACTCATTCAAATAGACTTTAGACACTGCCTGCCCTACCCTCAGACATTTCTGAATTCCTACAGTGGGCAATTTGGCTTGAAACCATTCCTATCCCACATATGCACTTCAAGTACTTGTCTATGATGCTCTATAGTCTTAATACATGTATTTAACGATAGCTTAATATTTTACTGTATTAATATAGTCTGATTTATTTAACTATTCACTGCTTTGGAGACATTTACATTGTTTGCTGACATTTCCCAATTATAGTTAACATTTTAATGAATGCCTTTAGACATCTATTTTCTGTTGCTTTATTTTCTTGCATAAAGCCCTAAGAATTAATTACTGGATTGCTGAAGCATTAAAGCACTATGGAAACAGCATGACTAAGATTGTTGTACAGTTCCTCCTTGGTCAAGTTCCCCCACGTTTTAAAGAACCGATTCCCTTCCCTGTAAATGGGAAGAATGATAGGGCCTATCTCTTAGGAATATTGTCAAAATTAAGTGAGTTAGTGTAGGTAAGGCCCATAAGGCAGTGTGGTGCATAGACAACACTGCTGGAAAAATAAGGTTGAGGTGACCCGAACGGAAGCTCGGAAACCAGTTATAAAGTTAATTGCATTTGTTCAGAAGAGAAATGATCGTCACTCTTGAGGCAATATCTGGGTAGTCACTATGTAAAACTGTGGTAACAACTGACAGGTTAACCATGTGCTAACCACAATTCTAAGCAACTTACATATAAAAACTAGATGAATCACCTTAACAACTTCTTGTGGAAGTCACTGCTCCTCCTTATCAGATAAAGAAACTAAGGCAAAGAGAGGTTGAATCCCTTCCATCATCAGGCTAGCGTGATTTGGAGCCCATGTTCTGTGCCCAGTGCCCCGCTCTTATCCCATAATGTCCACATTAGCAACAAGCTGTGAGTATCACGACAATCATGGATAAGCTTTAAAAGATGGAAGATGGTTGTGATTATGGCGGCCAGCTTGTTCGTCGTTGTCATGCTGTCTTTGGATTATCTTTGTGCCTTCTGGCCTGGGATGTGCTCTCTTCTTGAAAGGGCTATCCATTAACACAAACTCGTGCGGAGATCCCAGACCCTGTAAGCAACGAATCCTTGTCTTAACATTAAAAGTAGCCCTGTGCTCGGCGCCAGTTCAGCGTCCTCCCACTCTTGGTTTTAGTTCGGGTGATGATCTCACGGTTCATGATTTCAAGACCTGTGTTGGATTCTGTGCTCGTGGCATGGCGCTTACGTGTGATCTTCTGCCTTTCTCTCTCTGCGCCTCCCCTGTTCTCTTGCACACCCTCTCTCTCTCTCAAAATAAGTAAACTTAAAATAAAGTAAAGTAAAATTAGTCCTGTGCTCATGCTTCTATTCCTTTCTTGATTTTTCACTGGGTGCCTTTTGCTTACTGTGGATCTCAGATTTTCAATTCTTTGTTTATACATTTTGCAGCAATCATCTAATGGTTTCCAGAACTAATAGGAAACTCTTTTCCATTGAGTACTGTCGGAAGGCTTTAGGATGAGTGATATCTTCTCTTTGTACGGATCGTTCCATGTTTGGAATTTTTTTCTTCATTTCTCTGTTGCAGTTTCCTGTGCCCTGCTTTATGGAATTAGGATTATTTCACTGATACTGTAATTTATGCTCTGTGTTGAGCTTGTGCCCAGGCAAAGGGGGGTGTTCTTTCTGTGCTAAGAATTAATCTTTTGACAAGGTAAACGTATACATTTTGAAGTCTTTGCAGGGTATTTTTTAAAAGCAAAAAAAAAAAAAATCTTCAAAACAGCTTTAACAGTTTTTAAATGCATACAACTTTTGAGTAACAGCTCATGATGAAGAATACCACCCCCCCAAAATTTGCCAGTATGTGCTTTCGTTCTCTAAATATTCTATTGCGGTACTAATGAAATCATGGCAAATTAGAAGAAAGCGAATGAGTGTTCAAAGATTTATTGAGGAATGAACTATATTTAACACACAACAACTACATACTCTTTTCTGCCCTTGAAAATATTGGATAATTCAGGCCAAATGTGGATAGCACACTGAAACTTATTTATTTATTTATTTATTTATTTATTTATTTATTTAACGTTTATTTTTGAGAGACTGAGAGAGACAGAGCACAAGCAGGGGAGGGGCAGAGAGAGAGGGAGACACAGAGCCGGAAGCAGGCTCCAGGCTCTGAGCTGTCTGCACAGAGCCCGACACGGGGCTCAGACTCACAGACCGTGAGATCATGACCTGAGCTGAAGTCGGACACTTAATCAACTGAGCCAACCCAGGTGCCCCTGAAACTTATTTTGTAACCCATGTATTATAACCGTGCCATTGCCTTTCCATTTCCTAGGTACAAAACAAAGCAAAACAGAGCAAAACCGTAACTATTTCACTGAGGACTTGCAAGGTCTTTATTTTTTTCAGTTTTACTGAGGGACGATTGACAAAAATTATATATATTTAAGGTGTACAATGTGATAGTTTGGTATATACATGCACATTGTGAAATGATTACCACAAATATCCATCTCTTTAGTTACCTTTTTCTTTGGTGTGGTGAGAACACTTAAGACCTACTCCCTAGCAAATGTCAAGTACACAACACAGTGTTATAATATCTGTAGTCACAATGCTGTATGTTACACCCCCAGAATTTATTCATCTCTTTTAACTAAAAGTGTGTGTTGTGTGACTAACATCCCCTTGTTTTCTCCACATGCCAGTCCTTGGCAAGCACCATTCTACTCTCTAAAAGTTTGACTTTTTAAAAACTTTAAGTTTCCACATGTATGTGATACTGTAGAGTATTTGTCTTTCTCTCTCTGGCTTATTTCACTTGGCATAATGCCTTCTAGGTTCATCCATATTGTCACAAATGGCAGGATTTCCTTCTTTTTATCTCTGCATAATATTCCAGTGTGTGTGTGTGCGTGTGTGTGTGTGTGTGTGTGTGTGTGCACGTACACATGCATGCCACATTGTATCAGCCATTCGTCTCATCTGGGCTATTGTGAATAATGCTGCAATGGACATGTGAGTGCAGCTATCTCCTCAAGACAGTGATCTCCTTGCCATTGGATATACACCCAGTGATGGGATTGCTGGATTTTATGGTAGTTCTATTAATTTTGTGAGGAAACTCCATCCTGTTTTCCGCAGTGGGTGTACCAATTAACACTCCACCAACAGTGTATAGAGGTCGCAATGTCTTCATAGCCACATCTGGTGGGAGTTGCACGCAGCAGACTCTTTGGGACATGCTGCAGTTGGGGCTGTGGAGACCTCAACATTAGGAAGGCAGACAATTGAGTTCTCTGCCTGATGAGTTCCTTCACTTCACTTGTCCTCCGTCTTCTCATCTGGAAAAGGAGACACATACTTAAACTAGAAGAGTGATTTTCAAATCATTATTTGAGAGTGGCATCTCTTCAAAATAATGACTTCTTGCATCATAAACAGCTAAAATTGGACTCCCTGAGGTCACTCAGTGGAAACTTTGTACCTTGACGAATAACAACAACAGTATCAACGATAGTTATAGTTTAAAGGCTGGCATTGATGATCTGTTTGACAAATGCTTCCTGAACAAATATTGACCTACTGTGAGCCAGGCGTTAGTGTAGGTGCTGAGAAAACAGTGTTAAGCTGGACACTGTGCTCTCAAGGGACTTCCTTTCTATTTGAGATTCTACCCCAAACCCTGCCATGATCTTTGCATTTGCTCACTGAGCTAAGTATAGACTTTCCTGGCATCTAAGGCCCTCAACCACAAGACCCCAATCTATTCTCTTAGCTTTCTTTTTCTTTTTCTTTTTTTTTTTTTTTAGTTTTTTAACATTTATTCATTTTCTAGAGACAGAGACAGAGCGTGAGCAAGGGAGGGGCAGAGAGACAGGGAAATCTAAAATCCAAAGCAGGCTCCAGGCTCCGAGCTGTCAGCACAAAGCCTGACGCGGGACTCGAACTCACGGACCGTGAGATCATGACCTGAGCCGAAGTCAGACACTCACCCGACTGAGCCACCCAGGCACACTTCTCAGCTTTCTATCTCACCATCCCCCAGCGTTGATGTGTCTGAGAATTTTGCCGGAGTAGAAAGTTCACTATTCCTGACATTTTTCGCAATTTTTAATGGCCTGCCTCCTTGCTCTGCCAACTTGTTTTATTTTCCTTCATCAGACCCGACTCCCGTATCTCTGTTAAAACTATCTAACTTCTCGAACTCTGTTGCTTGTTCAAGGATCAAGGCAAATGACACATAACACGTGAAACCTTTCAGTATGCAAACTCCGTCATCCCCAGTGTATTTAGATTTGTATGTATTTGGTATATTTGATTCATTGTCCATTTGTAATTGCAAGGTACCTAGAATCACTTTTCAGATACTTAAGTACATATTTCACCTTGCATTATGCTTCTTTATGTACTTATCATTTTGCTTGTCTATTTCTATATCAAAAGCACTTTGAGGACTGGCAGTACATATTATTCATTGGCCATATAAAAATTTTAAAGTTTTAGACATACCTTGCACTTGGAATGGGATATTTACAGGGGGTTGAATGAATATTTATGACTTTGAAATAACAAAAGGTAGATCTGTGGACTATTATGTCTTTATTTTCAGAACAATACTTTGGTTATTGGACTATTATGTCTTTATTTTCAGAATAATACTTTGGTTATGAATAAGAATAGTCAAAAGGCTAATATTTGTTGAGCACTCACTTTGTGCCATTCACTGTTCAAAATGCTTCATGTGTCTTTGAGGTGGGTAAATATAGGAACTGAAATTTAATGACACGTCTAAGTTACACAGTCTAGGAAAGGATGCAGCTGGGATCCCAACCCACACAGTCTAGTTCCAGACTCCGTTTTCTCAATATCTCTAGTATTCTGTGGACATTTCCATATTATTCCCCACAGTTTCTGTATAGTTTAAACTTTTCAAAATGAGATATTGTTAATAGGATATCAAAGAACACAAATGGCATGATGAGTAAGTTAGAATGGAATGAACCGTGTTCAATCAGTACATCTTTTTGATAACATAAATGGAAATATTCACTCCATTAGTGTAATAGACCATAGGTTGGTAACCTACAAGAATTATAAATCCATGTCTGTTCAGCCCCTTCCTATTTTTAGTCAGGAGGCATAAATTGTTTCAGAGGAAGGGCCAATGCTAACTAAATCTCACCATAGCATTGGAGGAATCCATTCCAGGCAGGGCTTGCATCAGAAGAGGAGGGCAGTGCTAGGGCTCTGGTTGACAGCCTTTTAGAGGCAAAGAGGCACTTAGTTAGCTGGGTAGCCCTGATAGATAAAGGGATGTGATATGATCTACAGAATAGCAAAATTGACTGCTTACCGAGTATTTAGAGTGTTATCATGGTATTTAAGAAGGAAGAGCCAAGATTTCTAACTCAGCCAAATGTGCCAGAGAGGTTGTGTGTGAAATTAGACTGAACGTCCTGCTTGGATCCAACAAGTCTGCGTCCATCCCCATTGGAAACCACTTATGCTCCTGCTGCCATTGCTATGGGTATTATGTACTAGCTGTGCGACCTTCTGCAAGATTATTCTGTTTCCTTCTCTGTGAAATTGATATAATTGAAACAGACTTCTCAGGCTCTGATTACAATCAGGTGCCATATATGCAATGTATCAAGTGCACTGCATGGCACTGAAAAAGGATTAACTGGGACTGCCATATTTTTTTATCGTTGCAATGATCATCTTGCTATTTCTGACATAAATTGGCACTTTAATTGACACACAGACATTGTATTCTGAGATAACAACCAGACACATTGTATTCTGAGATAACAACTAGACTGTAGACTTAACAGCTCTACTATGGTAGTTTGTAATAATCCTTGTTCCCCAATTTTCTCATTTATAAGACAGGTATAGTAAAATGAATAACCTCATAGGATTATTGTGAGTATTAAGGAGTATTAAATGGGTTAAGGCACATACAGATTTGGTTTTGGTTTTGGTTTTGTAGGGAGACAGGGGTGGGGGCAGAGAGAGAGGGAGAGAGACAATCTTAAGCAGGTTCTATGCTTAGCCCAGAACCCCATCGCACAACCGTGAGATCATGACCTGTGCCAAAATCGAGAATCAGACGCTTAACCGACTGAGCCACCCAGGTGCTGTCTTTTAGCAGTTCCCAAGACTCTTTGGAATAAAAGCAGGAAGATGAAGGGAACGAAACTTGGGAAGCATAAAAATTCATTTAAAGAGGAGCAATTGAATTCTGTTTTTATTAGAGGTAGATGAAGGCATAACAAAAATATGCAAAGGCTCTGGCCTTTTGCTAAATCTCTGCATTTTGTGATATTTTCTTCACCAATGCCCAGATCCTCTCATCAAGTCCTCTGGAGAGGGACTAAGTTGACTGAGGCACCTTAGATTAGACAGTCAAGGAAGGAAATGACCTTAGAGGTGAGACCTAAATAAGAGTCAGCTCACTGAGGGGGGGATCCCCCCAGGCAAGAGGCACCACTACGCATTCCCAGCTTCTAGGATGGGAATAGCATGGCATGTTTCAGGAAGAGCAAGGAGACCCATGTGGCTGGAACAGAGTGACCAAGTTAGAGAGGGGTAGTATATGAGACCAGCACAGTAACAGCAGACTAGATCTTGCCCAGTTTTATTGAGACAAATAAAATTGTATACAGTTTTATAGACAAAATTGTATACAGTAAAACCGTGGCTTGCAAGCATATTTTATTCTGGAAACGCTTGTCATCCAAAGCACTTGTATATCAAAGCAAATTTCAAGAACCATTGGCTCAGTTGTGATCACGTGATGTTTGGTGTCACATACTACTCATCTTGTGGAGCACTCGCAGAACATGTTACTTGCAATCCAAGGTTTCACTGTGTATTTAAAGTGCACAATGTGACGATTTGATATGTGTATGCATTGTGACATTATTTTCAGAATCTAGTTATTTAGCACATCTACCACCTCACATAGTTACCTTTTTTTTTTTTTAATTTTTTTTTCAACGTTTATTTATTTTTGGGACAGAGAGAGACAGAGCATGAACGGGCGAGGGGCAGAGAGAGAGGGAGACACAGAATCGGAAACAGGCTCCAGGCTCTGAGCCATCAGCCCAGAGCCCGACGCGGGGCCATAGTTACCTTTTAAAATTATTTTTGTGGTGTGAATGGTCAAGATTTATTCTCTTAGGAACTTTCAAGTATACAACATAGTATTATTAACTATAGTCACCATGCTATACATTAGATCCATAGAACTTATTCATCTTATAATTGAAAGTTTGTGCCATTTGACTAGCATCTCCCATTTTCTGCATATCTCAGGTCCTGGCAATCACTGGGCCACTACTCTATGTTTCTGAATTCAGCATTTTTGGTTTGGTTTGTTTTTAGGTTTCACATATAAGTGACACCATGAAAGATTAGTCTTTGTTTCTTTCCTGATTTGAAAGCCTTTTATTTCTTTGTCTTGCCTGATTGCTTTGGCTAGGACTTCTAGTACTATATTGAACAGAAGTGGTGAGAATGGGCATTCTTGCCATGTTCCTGATGAAAAGCTTTTCACCATTGACTATGACGTTAGCTATAGGCTTGTCATAAATGGCCTTTATTATGTTAAGGCGTATTCCTTTTATACCTAATTTTTTAGAGCTTTTATTATGAAAGGATATTGAACTTTCTCAAATGTTTTTGTGCATCTAATGAGATGGTTTTTTTCCTTCCTTCCATTAATGTGGTGTATTGCATTTATTGATTTGCTTATGGTGAATTATCTTTGCATCGTAAGGATGAGTCCCACTTAATCATGATGTATGATCCTCTTAACGTGCTATCAGTTCAGTTTGCTAGTATTTTGTTAAGGATTTTTGCATCTATGCTTATCAGGGATATTGACCTAAAATTTTCATTTCTTGTAGTGTCCTTGTCTGATTTTGGTATCAGGGTAATGTTGGCCTTGTAAATGAATTTGAAAGTGTTGCCTCCTCTTCAGTTTTTCAGAAGACTTTGAAAAGTATTGGCATTAATTTTTAAAAAATGTTTATTATAATTTGCTAGTGCAGCCATCTAATCCTGGACTTTTCTTTGCTAGGAGGTTTTTAATTACTGATTCAATCTCTTTACTAGTTATACATATATTCAGATTTTCTATTTCTTTATGATTCAGTCTTGTCATGTATGTTTCTAAGGTTGTATGTTTCTAAGAATGTATGCATGTCTTCTTGGTTATCTAAGCATACCACTCTGGAAAATCACCAAATCACAAAAGAAGACAGCAAAAAAGGAAGAAAATAACGAAAAATTACAAAACACAGAAAATACTGATAATGACAAAATGATGATAGCAAGCCTTTACCTATCAATAATTACTCTAAGTGTAAATGGACTGAATTCTCCATTCAAATGGTATAGAGTGCCTCAATGGATTAAAAGCAACAACAACAGCAGCAACCTCAACTGTATGTTTGACTACAAGAAACTCACTTTAGCTTTAAGGACACATATACACTCAAAGTAAAGGGATGGAAATAGATATTCTATGAAAACAGAAACCAAAAGAGAGCTGGGGTAGCTATATTTCCATCAGACAAAATAGGCTTTATGTCAAAAAGTATACCAAGAGACAAAGATGGTCATTATATAAGGATAAAAGCCAATTCACCAGGAAGATCTAACAATTGTTAATATATATGCATCCAACATTGAAGCACATAAATATATTAAGCAAATGTTAACAACTTTGAAAGCAGAAGTAAATAGTGATGCAATAATAGTAATACCCACTTTCAACAATGGTTAGATCATCCAGGTAGAGCATCATTAAAGAAATATTATACTTGAACTATACTTTAGACCAAATGGACCTAACAGACATTTACCGAACCTTTCACCTAACAGCAGCAGAATATACATTCTTCTCAAGCACTCACAGAACGTTCTCCAGAATGGATCATATATGAGGCCACAAAACAAGTCTTAGCAAATTTAAGGAGATAGAGATCATACCAAGTAGTGTTTCTTACCACAATGGTACGAAACTAGAAATCAGTAACAGGAGGAAAACTGGAAAATTCACAAATATGTGGAAGTTAAACACACCCCTAAACAAATAAATGAACTAGAGACTAGAAAAATAATAGATCAGTGAAGCTAAGAATTGATTTTTTGAAAATATAAATAACATTGGATCTTATAGGGTCTTTAAATCCATTGGATTTTAATCTAAGTGTACCCAGGAGCCATTGGAGGGTTTTGGACATGGGAGTGTCATGAATTAATTATTCTTTTTAAATAGAAAAGGCAAGGAAATGGGTTTTCCCCTAAAACCTTCAGAAGGAACAAGGCCTGTGACAACCTTGATTTTAGCCCACTGACATTGATTTTGGACTTCTGATGTCCAAAAGTGTAAGATAGTAAATTTATGTTTTTTAAGCCAAAAAAGAGGTTACTTTGCATACTATATGGAGAATAGACTTTATGAAAGTGGAGGTAAGGGGCCAGGATAGAAGCATGTAGACCAAGGAGGAGGCTATTGTTGTGGCCCAAGCAGTCAGGTGATGATGTGACCACCCTCACTCCCTTTGTACTATTCTTCCTACATACCTTGAAACTACTGCCTCCATATCTCTTGAATGACTATGGCTATTATGCTGATAAGCTACCCTTTTTAAACCTGAGGCCCTCCAGTGAGGCTGTTTCTTAGGCTAATCACATCCTTGCAACCTAGTTTCAAATATATCAACACCTAATTGAGGTCAATAAAGGCAAAATGGAAAAAAGAGCCAAAAACAAATCTGCTAGCATAAACACGACTCCAACCACCTGACCACTCCCTGCCCCATTCCCTTGCTTATGTCAATTCATTGTCCTTATGATTTGTGTTCAAAGGCAACTCAGGGACATCTATGTCGACCTGCTCTTGTTTACTTCACTTTAGTGTTTCTGTGAACATCCCTGAAGTTGTTTTCTCGCTAGAAGACAGTTCCACTCAGACCCTGCTCAAGTCTTAACACATTTAGAGAACCACAGGGAGGCAGACTTCAGTGAATGCTATATGGCACTCCTCAAGAAGTAGGACTACAGTTGGTTGCTTCTCTACTGCAGGCCCAAAGTGCTTGTCAGTCTTAAAGGTGGGAATCAGAATCATCCTAGGCAGAGTCAGGCAGTGGTAGACTCAAGCTGTTTTCTAGACAGTTAACTTTTTCAAGGGCCAGCGCTGTATTTGCTTTGTCTCTATTTACCCTTAATACACAACTATTGCAAACCGTGTAATAGAAGCTCAGACATGTATCGGAGTGATTCTTTGGTTATTATATGAACACTCAGAGCCATAAAATAAGAATAGGCAAAACAGACTCTTTTTCAAATTTTAGAATGCTGGACTCTTAGAAGTCACACAGTTCAGTGTTTCTCCAGGTTGTATCATGTGTAGAGCCCTTATAAAGAGAAAAGCAATTATCTCTTACCTATAGTGTTGACCAAAGTATGTTAATTTAACACATGTTACTTAAGCGTATGCCAACATAACACTAGGTGTTCACTTCTTATGCCTATGATTCTTATATGGCTATCACATAAAAACGTTGGAAAATTAAATACAAAGCAAAACTAAAATAACAATAATATTTAAAGTAGCTGCATTTATTTAATGTGATGGAAGACATCTCACTGAAACTAAATTGTCGCTCACCATGTGAACACAATGGTGATTGCTATGTTACAGGTTTGGGGGAGTTCTGCGTGCCTATGTTAAGGTGTGTTGGATGATGACTCAATTCTCCCACCATTCTCTGGATCCATACTGTGAAACATTTGTTCAGATAACACACAATGACATCACTTGGCTCCCACTTGTCAGGAAGACATCAAAACAAAGGTCAGTTGTACCTTAAACCTCTGGTCTGGTCTGGTCTGGTCTGGTCTTCAAATTAGCCATGGTGCCAGAGGCATGACCACAAACCCATATAGGGACCGTCAAATCACATACAGTGCCTGTGTCTAAGGTGATCATACAGGTGATAAGGGATGAACCTAAAAGCTTGCTTATTTATTTATTTGTAGATTAGCATAAGAATGAACACGCACGCACATAATATTATGGGGAATTTCGAAGATCTTGAAAATGTAATTAGAGGGTACAAATACTGATCTTATACTGGTTGACAATTGTGCCTATGAGACATAAAGTTATTTTATTTTTGCCTTGTAGGATTTCATAGAATCTCAGGTCTGAGACTTTTTAGGAAATCAGAGTGTTGGGGTAGAGTTGCTTAACAATATAGCATTCTAAGACTGATACATTCTTTGATATGTTCAAGCACTAGAATCATAGCCCAAATGTTGGAGTGCTAGCCCCATTCCTGATTGTAGCATTGAAAACATTAACTCCCAGAGCCTCAATTTTTCTCTTCTATGAAATGAAAATCAAAATCTCCATCTTTTTGTCCTCGCAGAGTAGATGCAGGAGCCATTTGACATGATAGATATGAAAAGGCTTTGCAAATCATGGCGGACTTTGTACACGTGGGCCTCATTATTTCCTATACCCTTCAGTTATTGATAAAATACATCCTAGAAACAGAAAAAAAGAGGAAGTTCAGTCTTGATTTTGCCAGTTGGCCCACATCTGAGATGATCAGCAAGAGAATGTGTGTTTACTCAGTACTAATATTTAGCATCACCTTCTTCAAAGGATAAGTAAACTTTACACGGGAATTAAGTTTATTTTGTTTCTATCCACTTGGGTTTACTAGAATATACATAGGAGGCTATGCCAAATGGCCACCTAGCCCCGAGGTTTTAATTTTGCTCTGAAAGATTCTGATAACCATATTGACGTTGAAATAACCAATGAGAGAAGGTATCCAGGGAAAGGATGAATAATTCTCTAACCACCATTATCAATATTGCTATATTCAAATTTTTTAATACTCCTGCATGTCATGGAGTTTTGTGTAAGCTGAAGTGTGTTCAGTCCAAACAATTTGGGCTGGTATCCCACACATATTAATTTTGCCCAGAAGCATTTCAGAAACTTAATTAAGCTGGCAGGTTGTGTCCTTGTCATGGTGCTCCTTGAATGTAGTCACATTTGCAAAACCTAAAGGCAAGCTGAAAATCATCTTGGCACGATACAATGCACCACAGTTTTGTTTTTTTTTTTTTTACCTATTTACCACACCCCATAAAAACGGTTTTATTTGTATCCATGGTTCCCAGAATACTCCATATTCTATGTCCCTCTCTAGCTCAAATAGTTCCCTTCCTTCCTACCACCACTCCTCTACCTTTTATGTAGTTAAATTCTCTTGGTTCCCAAGGCTAAGGTGAGATACACCCTTTCCCATTTAGCCTTCAATTACACTTCAATTGCAATAAGTACATTCTACCTGAGTGGTGGTTAGCTGTCTAACCAGAAAAACATGTGTTTCTCTCTCTTCATGTCATCCATACTAGATTTATCTGTGTGTTTGTGTTATTGTTTCCCATCCACGGATGAATGAAAAGCATGAAATACGATTCATCCTTGTATCCAGCATGCTTATCAATATTTACCTCATAGAGTCATTGTTAGGATTAAATGAAATAGTGCACTGTATGAGTTGAATCTTGGCACCCCAAAATTCATATGGTGAGGTCTTACCCCAGTACCTCAGAATGTGACTTTATTTGGAGATAGGGTCTTCATAGAAATAATCAAGCTACAATGAGGCCATTAAAGTAGTCCCTAATCCAGTATGGCTGATGTTGTTATAAAAGGGAGAAATTTGGACATAGAGACAGACACAGAAGGAAGATGATGTGAAGAGACACAGGGAGAAGACGACTGTCTACAAACCAAGGAGAGAGGCATAGAATAGATCCTTCCCTCACAGCCCTGAGAAAGAACTAATCTGCCCACGCCGGGATCTGGGACTTCTAGCCTCCAGATTGTAAGACCATAAATCTCTATTGTTTCAGGTACTACCCAGTTTGTAGTACCCTGTTACGACAGCCCTAACGAATTAATACATGCATACGAAGCTCTGACCCACTGCTGGCAAATGTGTCCAGTTGGTTTAAAATTGTGACCTTTTCAGTGAAGTTTTTCCTGTCCTCCCTGTTTAGAAATATAATCCCAAACTTTGACATTCCCTGTCCTCCTTCCCTCCTTTATTTTTCTTCACTGCACTTACCAACATCTAAGTACAATCTGTTTTACTTCTCTTTTGTTTCTTGCCTTGTCTTTCTCTGCTAGAATATAATCTCCCTAATGGCAGAGACATATGTCTATTTTGTTCCTTTTATAACCTAGAGGAATGCCTGGCACATAGTAGGTATTTGATAAATACTCATTGAGTATATGACAGCTGTTGGTAAAAGATGAATTGTCTCCCACGATACCGTTTCTAAATAATCGCATATATTCATCGAGTCCACTTAGTGCCAGGCACTGAACTAGGTGCTGGAGATACAGCAATAAATAAGATATTGTCTCTCTTCACAAACGGTTTATTTCTAGCAGAGGGAGACAAACATATAAGCAAACCAAAGAGGTGTCTGTTCCACGAGAAAAGTCTGTCCAGGGTAGGGTGGTGGTATATTAACCTTTGAGGATCTTTCAAAACAAGAATGGTTCCTTTCCCACACTCTTGATTCCATCCTCTATTTATTTTGTTTTGAGATGTTCACAAACGGGATTGATAAATTTTAATTCTACTCATTGAAGGCCTTGTGTTGCCCTCACACTGCTTTCAGTGTTTAACTAGTCTTACAAGTTGTTAGTCTTCCAAGGGCTCCCTTCCAAGTCTTTACCACCATTGCCTGTAGACTTGCACACAGAAAGCTATGGAGTGCGAAGTCAATCACAGAAAGGAGCGATAATTATGTTTTTTCAGTACATGACAATAGAGAAGCATCACAGTGTTCTGAGTCAGAATTCTAGCTCCTCCACTTCCTGGATGTGTCATTGTGAGCAAGTCACTTAAACTCTGAGTCACAACTCCCTTATCTGTAAAATACAAGTCGAATATGTGCCCTATTACTCTCATGCTTGCTTGTTGTTATTGAGGGTCTACAGAACGTTTGAGTGGAGAAGGGCCTTAGAAATCATCTAGTCTTCCTCCTCATTCTGCACATGAGGAAACTGAAATTTAGAGAGGTTAAACAAATTTATCCCGGGAGTACAGCTAATGAGTTCAGGATTCTGTTACACAGTTCATTCCACCATATCCCTGTGACTTTCCGGGCTCTACCAACAATTCAAGTGGCAATAAAAATGTCTTCGGTTACTTTATAAACTGATATCTTAAAATTTATATGGAAGTGCCTCTTGATAACTGGTAAGAAAATCACAAAGCAACAAGTCTATTCTGTAGTCTACTATGGTTGAATGTTTATACCAAGCCAAGTTTTAAAAGGCTTAATTGAGTTTCATGCCAGTAACATTACTTACAATTGCTAAATTCAATCCAAAAATTTATAGAATGGGAGAGATGGAAAGAGGGAACATCTTTGTTGTTTTTCTTTTCTTAAATTTACTCTGTCCCTGTTGCTTACATTTAAATGACAAATTCTCTTCTATCTCGAAGGAGGATTTAGCTGAAAGAAAGGTATTCCCTATTCAGAGCAGGAAATATTTTCTATTCATGAAACAAAGTTTGAAATTGAATTAAAATAATTTAATTACACTATATAATTACCTTCCACAATCTTTAAAGTCAAGAGGCCCATGGGATCTGGCTATTTGTAGAGATGTTTAATCCTTTTTTTTTTACTTTAGTATTCATTAAACAAAGGTAATTCCTTCCTAATTCCCCTCTGACACACATTTTGCCTCGAAAAAAGAAAAGACCTTAAACAAATTATTCAGGCAAGAAACTCACTGAACAACTAAAACAATAGTTTCAAACAGATGACACTGTGTTTCAAGAACAAAAAAATGTTAAATAAACTATTGGGGCATGAATTAAGCTACCAATGGGAAATCTCAGGGAGCTGCAAATGCATGCCTGAGATCTCAATATCATTCCCAAGTTTAGCCATCGCTTAAAAGTCCTTTATGCAAATCTACACCAAACTAAGGCAAGGAAAAAGTAGAGGTGACTGAGACATGCATATCCAATTGTGAAAAATCTAGTTCCCAATTCTGAGACCCCTTAGTTATAGCAGGTGCACGTGGACGGTCGATTGTTTTCCTTTGAAAATTAGTGTCCCTAGCCACTGAATTTGCACTCTAGTGGTTGTCTACCTAATAATATGTTTCCTTCTTTAGCTAGAGGACCTAGATAGACCATGGCAAGAGGAAATTTGAGGGAAGAGGATTCTGGGAAGATGGGGTCATAATGGAACGTGTGTGTGTGTGCGTGCGTGCGTGTGTGTGTGTGTGTGTGTTCAATAAATTCTCCCACAAGGCAGAGCAATGTGGACCGAAAACTGTTAAACAGACAAACAGTATCTGCAGCAAGATTAGGTGACAGGAATTATCATGTAACACAAAAGAATTGATGGGGAGAACCACTTGATGGCCAAAAAAAAATTGTCTGATAAGAGCAACTATGCCAGAGTAAGTGGAGGGAAGCCAAAGTATTGTAGTTGTCCCAATCGCCCAAAAGTAGTAATTAAAATGTTCAATGGGCTGATGTAAGAAGAGCCGCTAAAATAGAGTAGGAGCTTTGCGAGCTTTACTTTATAGATGAGAGTGTGAAGGGACCACAAGAAGATCTTATGGTGCTGGAGTGACATAGGTTCTGTGAAGTGTCAAAACTAAGCAACCAAATCTTGCACCAACGACAATAACAATAACTGGGAGAAACTTCTGGAAATAGATTGCAAATTCAACAGGGAAGAGGTTATAGTGATAGATGAAACAATAAATTCGATCAAAGAGGGAGAGAGGAACAGAGTACCAAAGAAGAAAGGCTTATTTCTAACATTTACTGTATGTCTAATACTTTTTCGTTCTCATTTCCTCCATTAAGGCTTCATTTTGTATTTAAATTTTTGTAGTGTACCATTTTGATTTCCTTCTCATTGCCATTCTATGTATTTTTGGATCTTTAATTTGTGGTTACCATGGGGATTGCAATTACTATTTTGAATTTATAAAAATGTAGGTTGCATTAATATCAACTTAAATTCAGTAACTACTGAATCTGTTCCTATAGAGCTCTGTCCCTCTTCTCCCTTCATGTTGTGGTTGTCACAAATTACATCTTTATACATTCTGTCCCCATTAACATAGATTTGTAGTTATTACTTCATACATAGAATTTTAAAACACTTAGGAAATAAAAAATTACAAATCAAAAATGCAGTCCTGACTTATTTTTTTTTTGTTTTATTTATTTTTGAGAGAGAGACAGAGACAGAATGTGAGTGGGGGAGGGGCAGAGAGAGAGGGAGACACAGAATCCCTAGCAGGCTCCAGGCTCTGAGCTGTCAGCACAGAGCCCGATGCGGGGCTCCAACTCACGAGCAGTGAGATCATGATCTGAGCTGAAGTCGGATGCTTAACCGACTGAGCCACCCAGGCGCCCCCAGTACTGAGTTTTTTATTTACCTGTTAGTTATCTTTACTACAGTTTTTTTTTTTTTAATGTCTTCATATTGACTTCAGATTCCTGTCTAGTGTCCTTTCATTTCAGCCTAAAGAACTCCTTTTATATCAACAATAGAGTATGGAAAGAGCCCAAATGTCCATCGACTGATGACTGGATAAAGAAGAGGTGGTGTTTACACATACAATGGAATATTACTCGGTGATCAGAAAGAATGAAATCTTGCCATTTGCAACAACATGGCCGGAACTAGAGTGTATTGTGCTAAGCAAAATAAGTCAGTCAGAAAAAGACAAATATCATGATTTCACTCATCTGTAGAATTTAAGAAACACAACAGATGACCATAGGGGAAGGGAAGGAAAAAGAAGATAAAAAGAGAGAGGGAGGCAAACCATAAGAGGCTCTTAAATACAGAGAACAAACTGAGGGTTGCTGGAGGGGAGGTTCGTGGGGGGATGGGCTAAATGGGTGATGGGTACTGAGTAGGGCACTTGTTGGGATGAGCACTGGGTGTTATATGGAAGTGATGAATCACTAAATCCTACTCCTAATACCACTATTACACTATATGTTGACTAACTTGGATTTAGATAAAATTTAAAAATATATATAATAAAAAAAGAACTCCTTTCAGCATTTCTTGTAAGTCTGTTAGCAGTGACCTCCCTCAGTTTTTGTTTATCTGGGGATGTTTTGATTTCTCCTTCAGTTTTTGAAGGATAGTATTGCTGAATATGGAATTTGGGTTGGGATTTTTTTCAGCACTTAAAAAATGTTCCACTGCCTCCATAGTTTCTGATAAGAAATCTGTGGATATTGGAAATCTGTTGCTAACCTCTTATGTGCAACAAGTTGCCTATCTTTTGCAGCTGTCAACAGTTTTGTTTTCTCTGTTTCTTTTGACATTTTAATTATAATATGTCTTGATGTGGCCTCTTTTGTTTACCTTTCTTGGAGTTAATTGATCTTCTTGCATGTGCAGCTTCATGCCTTTTTTTTTTTTCAAATTTGTGAAATTTCTGGTCAATATCTTTTCAAACATTCTTCCCCTTGCTTTCTCTCCTTCTTGGATTCCCATTATACATACATGCTTACTCGTATCCCACATGTCTCTTGACCTTAGTTCTTTTTTTTTTCATTCTTTTTTTTCCTCTGCTCTTCAGACTAGACAGTTTGTCTAATGTTCAAGTTCACTGATTCTTTATTCTGCTTAATCAAATCTGGTGTTGAGACCCTCTAGTGAATTTTTACTTCAGGTATTGTGCTTTTCAGCTCCAGAATATCTGTTACTTTTTTTTTTTAAGTATCTATATATTTATTGATATTTTCTATTCGTTCATTCTGGTTTCCTTTACCTCTTTTACGATGGTTTCCTTTAGCCTACTGAGCATGTTTAAGATAGATTATTTAAAGTCTTCATCAAGTAAATCAAAGGTGTGTGCTTCCTTGAGTACAGTTACTATTCATTTCTTTTGCAAATGGACCATAAATCCCTGTGCCTTAGCATTCATAATACTTTTTTTGTTGAAAACTAATCATTTTGTTGCATGTCTGAATATCAGAGCCTATCCTGCCTTATAGATTTATTTTGTTGCTTGTTGCAGGCTGTAGCTGTTTGTTTAGGGATATTTCTAAATTATTTTATAAAGTCTATATTCTTTTTTATATGTGGTTTCCAAAGTCTCCTCCTTTGGCTTGTGTTTAGCTAATGTTTTGACAGATTTTTTTTGAGTGCTAGGAGAAAAAGATGAGAGAGAAAGGGAAGGGTGGAGGAAGGGACAAAGGAAGGGAGAAAGGAAGGGAGAGGTTGAGAGAGAGAGAGAGAGAGAGAGAACAAGAGAGGGAGAGAAAGAACAAAGAAAAATAACCTTTGCACTGAGGCTAGAGACCAGCCAGAGGTGAAAATGCAATCTTCCCAGGTCTGTTCTGAGCATGCATCTGCCCTGGGCATAGGTATGGCTTTCTAAATTTCCTGTTCTACGTGGCTATATGTCAATACCCAATATCTCAAAGAAACTGTCTCCCCAGGTTTTCCTTCCAGACTTCTGGTGCTTAAGCATAAGTTTTGCCCCAGATAACTGCAATAATTTGCCTCACATGTTTTTGAGGAATACGAATGCTTACCATTTTTTTTGTCCTGAGTGAGTCAGTTCCCAATTAGGTGAAACAAAGTCA
The DNA here is from genome assembly GCF_014898765.1 of Herpailurus yagouaroundi. Taxonomy (NCBI): domain Eukaryota; kingdom Metazoa; phylum Chordata; class Mammalia; order Carnivora; family Felidae; genus Herpailurus; species Herpailurus yagouaroundi. The sequence continues at coordinate 5,060,782 of NW_024420501.1, forward strand.
GACACTGGTTAGAACAGACAAACAAAATCTTTGTAAATAATACCTGCTCTGCTCCACTAGAACCACACACCAGAGTTTCATCCTAGGAGTGTAGACTGCTAGCTCCAAGGCTACCACTGACCTGGGGAAAGGGGTTAAGGTAAGGACAAATAAAAATGCTACACATCTTTCCTATTGTGTTACAGTTGCCCTTTTTCTGAATTCAGCATGGGCTTGATTGTTGTGAACCTTTGACTGTTTTCCAGTGTTGTGACCAAAGTGATTCTTAGAGTTTTCACTTGAGTTTTCAATTGTGGCAAAATCCCATACAATATTATTTTAAGAAAAGAGAATAATGAACAGAATAATGTCCCTGTAGACAATGAGAGCACATGGGAAAGGTATGCTTACAAAACAGATAGTGTAAAAAATCATCCCCCAAACCTAGAGAAGGTATAAAAGAACAGCATCAGATGGAATTGTAAAGACTAAAAAGTAAGATTATTTGAGAAAAGGACAATGTGAAAATATATCAAAACTCAGGAAGGAATTGAAAATGAAAAGAAAAAACAAATATGGTAGAATTGAAAAATGAACTAGAAAAACATGACAGCAAACTAAAGCCATGGAAAATGCCTTGAGAATGATAAAATACAGAAAATAGGAAACTTTTTTTTTCAATTTTGAAAGAAAAGAAGAAAGGGATAAAAGAGGTTTCAAAAGAAAGTGATAGAGATAGAAGATATTAAAGCATATTTTATATATGAGTTTCTTTCTCCCCCAGGAAGAAAAAAAACAATGGATCAAATATACGTAAAACCAAACAAATTAACCAACAAAAATTTAAATCAACAAAGCTTTTCTATAATAAATTAAGATTTGGGGCGCCTGGGTGGCGCAGTCAGTTAAGCGTCCGACTTCAGCCAGGTCACGATCTCGCGGTCCGTGAGTTCAAGCCCCGCGTCGGGCTCTGGGCCGATGGCTCAGAGCCTGGAGCCTGCTTCCGATTCTGTGTCTCCCTCTCTCTCTGCCCCTCCCCCATTCATGCTCTGTCTCTCTCTGTCCTAAAAATAAATAAACGTTGAAAAAAAAATTAAGGTTTAATATATACCAAAAGGTATATGTGGGAAAATCAATCGAAAGTGGTCAACAGCATGAGACATTCAAGTTAAAAACAAGTTTGACTTTTAGGGGAAATAAAAGCTTCTAACATCCAGGCAGCAAGGTGTGTGTTAGCGAAAGGAAAAACAGATTGTCATCAGACTTCACAGCAATTCCTTACCAAAAAGCAAAGGAAAAAAATGTATTAATTTTTAAAAAAATTTTTTAATGTTTGTTTTTGAGAGAGAGAAAGAGAGAGTGTGAACGGGGGAGGGGCAGAGAGAGAGTGGGAAACAGAGAATCCGAAACAAGCTTCAGGCTCTGAGCTGTCTGTCAGCACAGAACCTGATGCGGGGCTCCAACTCAGGAATGGTGAGATCATGACCTGAGCTGAAGTCGGGCACTCAACCAACTGAGCCACCCAGGCATCCCAGGGAAAACATGTATTTAATATCCTGGAGGAAAGAAATATGACCTAAGCATTTTGTATCCAGCCAAACTGTTCTTCAAGGGAAAAGGCCACCAAAAAACCTCTTATGGATATGGAAGAAATCAGAGTATTCTTCCCATGAGCCTTTCATGAGGAATCTATTAGAGAAAAAACTCCAGAAAATAAAATAAATGGAGGAGTATTGGTATGAAGACAAGTGATTTGAAGTTGAACCTATGTAATTGTTTACGTAACTACTTAACAATTAAATTTAAAAAGCCAGTTCTTTTATTTATAGAGGTGTGATTTATATACTTCCAAATGCAGATTCTTTTTTTATTTTATTTAAATTAAAGTTAGTTAACATATAGTGTAATAATGGTTTTAGGAGTAGGATTTAGTGATTCATCACTTCCATATAACACCCAGTGCTCATCCCAACAAGTGCCCTACTCAGTACCCATCACCCATTTAGCCCATCCCCCCACGAACCTCCCCTCCAGCAACCCTCAGTTTGTTCTCTGTATTTAAGAGCCTCTTATGGTTTGCCTCCCTCTCTCTTTTTATCTTCTTTTTCCTTCCCTTCCCCTATGGTCATCTGTTTTGTTTCTTAAATTCTACAGATGAGTGAAATCATGATATTTGTCTTTTTCTGACTGACTTATTTTGCTTAGCACAATACACTCTAGTTCCAGCCACGTTGTTGCAAATGGCAAGATTTCATTCTTTCTGATCACCGAGTAATATTCCATTGTATATGTAAACACCACCTCTTCTTTATCCAGTCATCAGTCGATGGACATTTGGGCTCTTTCCATACTCTGGCTATTGTTGATAGCATTGCTATAAACATTGGGGTGCATGTGCCCCTTTCAATCAGCATTTTTGTATCCTTTGGATAAATACCTAGTTGTACAATTGCTAGGGTGTAGGGTAGGTCTATTTTTAATTTTTTGAGGAACTTCCATACTGTTCTTCAGAGTGGCTGCAGCAGTTTGCATTCCCACCAATGGCCAAATGCACAGTTTCTTAAGTGTGCAGTTTGATGAATTTGGGGAATGTACCCACATCGATACCCACATCAATATATAGAATCTTTCCAATGCTCTGGAAAGCTTTGTGTCTCTTTCCAGTTAACCCCTGTCTCCAAAGGGAGTCACTATGAGTTTTACTACCATTGCCATAAGTTAGTTGTGCCTATTCTGAAAATTCATATTAACAGAATCTTAGAGTATATACTCCTTTATTTCCAGCTTCATTTGCTTAGAATAAACTTTTGTGATTCATCCATGTATCACTACTGTGTTATTTTATTGCTGAGTAGAATATAATTGCATGAATATACCAGATGGACACTTGGGTTGTTTTCAGTTTGGGCTATTATGAATAATACTGCCATGCATATTTTTGTACAAGTCTTGTGAACTTCTATTACCCAGGAGAATAGATCTATTTCTCCTGGGTAAATATCTAGGAGGAAAATTGCTGTGTCATAGTGTTCAAATAGAGGTTTAATTTTATTAGAAATGCTAGCAATTTTTTCCAGAGTGAAAATACTGTGTTATCCTCCATCAGCCAATGTATGAAAGTTTCCGTACTTCTGTATCCTTGCCAAGACCTTGTATTTTCATTAATGTAAGCAATTCCACTGGGTAGATACTGATATTTCATTTGGGATCAATTTAGATACTCCTAAATTATAATAATCTTAAGTATCTGTTCATGAACTAATTGGTGATTTCTGTATCTTGTTTCGTAAAGTATTGTTCAAATACTTTTCCAATTTTAGTTGCTTGTTATTGGTTAGTAAGAGTTTCTTAATCATTCAGATACCAGTCCTTTGTCATATATGTGCATTGCAAATATGTTTTCCATGTGATGAGGAGAGAGTTTTTTTAATACGACGCCTAATTTATTTATTTTGTATTGTTTTAAGAGTAATGTCATTTGTGTTCTAAGAAAGTTTTGCTAAATAGAGATATTTTCTTCTAGAAGCCTTGAAGTTTCAGCTTCTTTATTTAGAACTGTGATCCATTCTAAATTACTTTTTATGTATAGCATAAGGTAGTTCACATTCGTTTCAATATAGATAGTAAGTTGCTCCAGCACCATTTGTTGAAAAGATTTTCTTCTTTCCATTGAATTTCACTATCACCTTTGTTGGAAATTGATTGTGTATGTGTGGGTCTAGATATAGATTGTCTATTCTGTTCTTTAATTCATTTGTTTATCTTTATGCCAGTACCACACTGTCTTGATTAATGTAGCTTTATAATACATATCGAAGACAGGCAGTTTGAGTCATCCAATTTTGTTCTTCCTTGTCAAAATTGTTTTGGCTGCTCTGGAGCCTTGAGTTCCCATATGAATTTTAGAGTCAGCTTGTCAATTTCTAATTTTAAAAAGCCCGCTTCAGGATTGACATCTTAATAAGATTATGTTTTCCAATCCATAAATAATTTTTATAGCTCCAATTTCTCTGGGCAGTATCTTATAGTATTACTTGTAGAGTTCTGCAACATTTTTGTTAATTATTTCTAATTTATGTATTGATATTGTTATAAGTGTATTTTTTCTTGTTGTCCAGGCCATTCAATGATATATTGAAAACAGGCAGGGGGAGTAGACATTCTTGTCCTAGTCCTGATATTAGGGGGTGAACATACAATAATTTCTCATGAATTGTGAATTAAACTGAAAATTTTCATAAATACTATTTATCAAATTTAGAAAGTTACCTTTTGGGGCACCTGGGTGGCTCAGTCGGTTGAGTTTCCAACTTCAGCTCAGGTCACAATCTCACAGCTCGTGAGTTCGAGCCCTGCGTTGGGCTCTGTGCGGACAGCTCAGAGCCTGGAGCCTGCTTCTGCTTCTGTGTCTCCCTCTCTCTCTGCCTGTAACCCACTCGCATTCTGTCTCCCTCTCAAAAATAAATAACCATTAAAAAAAAAAAGTTTTAGAAAGTTACCTTTTATTCTTAGGTTGCTGAGAAGTTTGTAATGAACAAGTGTTCAATTTACTACATGTTTTTTTCTGCATCTATTCAAATGATCATATCGTTTTTCTCCTTTATTCTATCTCTTTGGTGAATTATATTAACTTACTTTCAAATGTTAAACAACCTTTGCATTCCTGGAATTACCTCACTTGGTCATGATGTATTTTCCTTATAGTACAAGTCTCCATTCAATTTTCCCACAGTCTTAAAGGATGTTTCTACCTATCTTTATGGAATTCAATGACCTTTAATTTCTTTTCTCTAATAGCTAATTGCATTCTGTAGAACTTGTTTAGTTCCTGACACAAACACAATGCAAAGTAAACATTTTTGAGACAAGTGGGGAAATTGAACACTTCCACATATTTGATGATATTAACAAATTATTCTTTTTTTCTTGGTCTGTTAATGGTGCCGTAGTTAAGCTTTTTACAATATCACTTTTTTTGTAAAGGGTTTGGACTATTGTCTTTCAGAACCAACTTGCCTATGTCTACAAAGAATCATGTTGGGATTTTGTTTGAGATTGTGCTAAACTATCTATCAATTTGAGGAGATTAACATCCTGTGTTAAGTTTTATAATTTTTGGCCATAGTATGTCTATTCAGAAAACATAGAGGGTTAGTGGTATGGGCAGAAATTGGGTCATTCATACATTGTTGATGGGAATGCAAAATGGTATAGCACTCTGGAAAATAGTCAGTTTCGTACAAAGATCAACATAGAATTACTGAACAACTCAACAATCCCATATTTAGGAATTTAGCCAAAAAGGGAAAAAAAAACAAAACCTGTGCTCACATGAAAGTGTTTTATAGTAGCACTATTCATAACTACCAAAACTGGAAAGAACTCATATGTCCATGAACTGTTGAGTGAACAAACAAGCTAGCACATCCATATTGTAGAATGCTAACGATTCCGCAATAAAAAGGAACAGATTATTGATACATACAACTTGGATGAACTTCAAAACCTTGCGCTAAGTGAAAAAAGCCAGCCTTAAAGTGATACATACAATGAGATTCAGTTTATATAACATTCTGGAAAAGGTAAAACTATAGGGAACAGAACAGATTAGTGATTGACAGAGATGAGGATAGAGAAGGTTCTGACTGCAAAGTTTCAACATGAGGGAATTTTTAGCATATGGGAAAAATAATTGAAATACACAATATTTAGCACATAGTGCAAAATGAATGCTACCTTGTTTTTAAAGTGAAAAGTAACTGGTACTTTATACAAGAAATTTACAGGCCATGGGTCTCCTTTTCTTTTAAGTTATCTGAGAGATGCATGGAAGAGATCGTTACCTAAATTATGCAAACATTTGCCCTCCTCTACAATGTCCAAGGATTGTTAGAGCTCTGCTCATATCTTGGGGAAAAAAAGTAGCATTGAGCAGCCTAGGAACTGGCCCTTTAAGAAAGCAAATATAAACTATAAAATAAGCAAAGACTTCAACAATCTAGAAGAAAAAAAATGAGGAACAGACACACATTATTAGAAAAAGGGGCAGCTAGAGAGGTTTTTTGTTTTGTTTTGTTTTTCTTTTTTTTTTCTTTTTTTTTTTTTTTTTTT
>NW_024420501.1:5066971-5106515 GCF_014898765.1 Herpailurus yagouaroundi
TTTTTTTTTTTTTTTTTTTATTTTAGAGAGAGAGAGAGCACGAGTGAGTGGGGAAGGGGGCAGAGGGAGAAAGAGAGAGAATCCTAAGCATGCTCCATGCATTGGAGCCAGACCCAGGGATTGTGACCTGAGCCGAAATCAAGAGTTGGACGCTCAACTGAATGAGCCACCCAGGAACCCCTAAAGTGATATTTTTAAAAACATGTACCAAATTATGTTAATCTCAAATACTCCTAATGTTTCCCATCAATGAAATTTTTAAAAATCTTTATCATGCCTATAAAGGTCAGTTTGATAGGTTTGCTTCTCGGGGCACCTGGGCGGCTTAGTCGGTTGAGAGTCAGACTTCAGCCCAGGTCATGATCTCACGGTTTGGTGAGTTTGAGCCCTGCGTCGGGCTCTGTGCTGACAGCTCAAGAGTCTGGAGCCGGCTTCAGATTCTGTGTCTTCCTCTCCTTGCCCTTCCCCTGTTCACACTCTGTCTCTCTCAAAAATAAATATTAAAAAAAAACTTAAAAAAAAATAAAAGAATGCTTCTCTTTCACTGCACTCTAGCAAACACCCCAAGCTCTTTGGTAGCTTTCATTTTCATATCAAATATTACCTCTTAGAGGTCTTTCTCCAGTTACCCCATTTCAATATCTTGAAATTCAATTGAATACCCCATTCAGAACCCCATTTCTTGCCACTATTCAATATCTCATCACCTGTTTATGTCTTTCATAACGTTTTCTCACAATCCGTAATTGCCTCGTTTGTTTTTGTCTCTTCCCAATAGCCCTTAGTCATTGTGCCACTTTATCCCACTTCCTTTAAACATGCTGATGTTTATTTGGGGCAGCAAAATAATATACACCCATTATCACCATATGTTGAGTCTGTAGTCCTAGATGTGGATCGAAAATTTACTGCACAAAAGACCATATGAGTCTCTGTCCCTGACTTCTCTGTAGTTAAGGTGCTTTAGAGAGCTAGAACACTCTATGTGAATTGTGAAAATTAACCTGTTTTACATATTCTGTCACCTCCTACCCCCACCCCCACCACCACATCCTCATCCTCTAGGACAAAGGTCAGCAAACTTTTCCTTCAAGGGCCAGATAGTAAGTATTTTAGGCTTCCAGACCATCAGGACTCTCTCACAATAAAACTTTATTTGCACAAACTAGCAGCTGGATCTTTAGCCATAGTTTGCCAAATCCTGCTGTGGGGAGCACTAAACCTAAATAAATATTTAGTAATTTCCGTTATTCAAGTGGAGCTAGTTTTTACTGAGTTCTTCCTTCTCTATACTCACATTGTGTTTCCTTACATGATGGCAAGTTGGTTTGGGATCATTTATCTATATCTATAAATCCTGTCTCCTTTCCACTAGGTCATACTGAGTTTCACATATGGAATGTTGTAGAATAAATTTTTAAAAAATACATATCAAGACAAATAAAGAGAAGTAGCTAATTTTAATCAATGCTGCCCGTTCAAAGAACTCCATTTACCACGAAATCCATCCATTTAAAGCGTATAATTCAATGTTTTCTTACCACGTTCACAGAATTCTGCAAGCATCACCACTGTCTAATTTGGGGACATTTCCATTACCCTCAAAAAGAAATTCATTACCAACGACAGTTTGTCTACTGCCTCAAACAGCTGACAATGACTAATCTGCTTTCTCTTCTGTGGAATTACCTATTGGGGACATTTTATATAAATGGAATCCTACAATATGTGGCCTTCTTTGCCTCCTTTGCCTTAGCATAATGTTCTCAACCTTCATGTTGTGGCATGAATTGGTACCTTCTTTTTATAGCTGATTTATATTACATTGTATGGATATACTACATTTTTGTTTATCCATTCATCAGTTGATGAGCAGTTGGGTTGTTTCCACTTGGATCAATTATGAAAGATGCTACTATGGACATTTCTTGTACAAGGTTTGGGTGAATATGTTTTCAATTCTCTTTATATACCAGAGAAGTGGAGCAGTGGAATTCCAGAGTCATATGGTAACCCAGTATTTAACTCTTTGAGGATCTCTCAAATTGTTTCTCACAGTGGCTATATCATTTTCCATTCTCATAAGCAACATAAAGAAGTTCAAACTTCTCTATAATACTTGTTATTTTCCATTATATTCCATCCACATCACTAGTGGATGTGAAGTGGTAATTCATTGTAGTTTTGATTTGCATCTCTCTAGTGGCTAATGATGGTGAGTATCTTTTCACATGCTTACTGGCCATTTGTATATTTTCTTTAAAGACTGGTCTGTTTAAATATTTTGCCCATTTTAAATTGGGTTATTCATCTTTTTAATCATGAGTTGTAAAAATTCTTTATATTTTCTGGATAATGGATTTCATTACATACATGCTTTGCAAATATTTTCACCCATTTCATAGACTGTCTTTTCACTTTCTGATGGCATACATTAAAATCAATGAAAATATAATAGAGATAATCAACAAGTCACAGTTGGTTTTTGGAAAAAGATCAATACAATTGAGAAATCTTGAGCTAGACTGACCCAGAGAAAAAAAGACAAAAGTCAAGTTACTAAAAGTAGGGATAAAGGAGAGACATCACTACTGACTGAAACCTTACAGGAATAAATTTAAGAAAAGGAGTGCCAGACATGCACATTGAAAAATACAATATATTGTTGAAACAAATTAAGGAATATCACTGTAAATGGAAGGCAATTCCATTTTTTTTTTTTAAATGTTTACTTTTGACACAGGGGGGAAGGGCAGAGAACGAGGGAGACAGGATCAGAAGCAGGCTCTGCACCAGCAACAGAGAGTCCCATGCGGGGCTCGAACTCACAAACCATGAGATCTTGACCTGAGATGAAGCCGGATACTCAACCAGTGAGCCACCCAGGCACCCCCAGGCCATTCCATTTTTATGGAGTGAAAGGCATATTATTAAGATGGCAATACTTTCCAAATTGATCTACAGGTTCATAATAACCCCAGTCAATGTCCCAGCTACATTTACCCCACAAGTTGGCAGCTCATGTCACAATTCATATGGAAATTCAAAGGAACCCAAAATAGCCACAAACAATTCTGAAATATAAGAACCAAACTGACAGATTCATATTTCCCAATTTAAAAATTTACAACAATTGTAGCAACCGTGAGAAAAAGTAGTATGGTACTGACATAAAGATGAACATATGGAAGAATGGAATGGAATTTTAGAATACAGATATAAGCCCTTATATTTATGGCCAATTGCTTTTTAAGACGGATGCCAAGATAATAAAATGGAGAATTTTTTTTTTTTAAACAAGTGATGCTGGGACCACGGGGTATCCATATACAAAAGAAGGAACTTAGGCACCTACTTACACCATACACAAATATGAACTCAAAATGGATCATAGACCCAAATATAGAAGTTAAAATCTTAAGACTCAGAAGAAAGCATGGAAGTCAATATTTATGACTTCAGGTTAAACACAGTCTTTTTAGATATGACACCAAAAAATACAAGGGTGACCAAAGGAAAAATAGATAAACTGGACTTCTAATTAACATTTCCTTCTTTCTGCTAGCTTTGAGACAATCTTGCAGTTCCTTTTCTAGTTCCTCAAAGTGAAAAGTTAGGTTACTGCGAATCTTTCCTCTTTTTTACATGTAGGCATTTAGAACTATAAATGTCCCTATAAACTTTGCTTTTACTGAATCCCATAAGTTTTGAGTTGTGTTTCCATTTTCATTCTTCTCCAAGTACTTTTTAATTTCTCTTGTGATTTCTTTATGATTCATTTGTTATTTAGGAGTCTTATTAAATTTCCACATATCTATTAATATTGAGACATTTTTATGTTCTAACTTATAGCATATCCTCGAGAACATTCTGTGTGTACTTAAGAAGAATATGTATTCTGCTGTTGTTGGGCAACGTGTTCTATAAATGTCTGTTAAGTCTAGTTGGTTTATAGTATTCAAGTTTCCTATTTCTTTGTTGAGTGTCTACCTAGTTTTTTTGTCCATCTTTGAAATATAATATTAATCTCTGTCTACTTTTTGATTGGTTTGTTTAACCTATTATATTTAATGTAATTAATGATAAATTAAGATTTATGTCTGTCATTTTCTATTTGTTTTCTGTATGCCTTATGTCTTTTTGTGCCTCTATTCCTCCTTCACTATGTTCTTTGATGTTAGTTACTTTCAAGTGTACCCTTTTTTCTTTTTTTTCTTCTTTTTCTTCTTCTTCTTTTTTTTTTTATCTTAATGTTTCTCTTATTTTCTTAGTAGCTATCCTAGAGATTAAAATTAACATCTTAGAGGTGCCTGGGTGGCTCAGTCAGTTAAGCATCCAACTCTTGATCTTGGTTCAGGTCATGATCTTACTGTTCATGGGATTGATCCCCACATGGGGGTCTGGGTGGACAGAACGGTACCTGCCTGGGATTCCCTCTCTCCTCTCTCTCTGCCTCTCCTCTGCTCGCATGCTCTCTCTCTCTCAAAATAAATAAACTTAAAAATATATTAAAAAATAAAATAACATCTTAATTTCTCACAGTCTAGGTAGGATTAATATCACATTAATTTCAATAGAATAAAAACTTTTGTCCCTATATTGCTCCCTTTCCTTTCCCCTTTTCTTTGTGCTGTTATCATGCAAATTACATCTTTATATATTCTGTGCCTGTAACGGAGATATATGATTATTACTTTATGCAGTTGTCATTTAAATCATATAGGAGGGAAAAATGCTTTACAAATAAAAAATATTTATACTCTTTTTTATTTACTTATGTTGTTACATTTACCAGTGCTTTTATTTCTTCATGTGAATTCAAATCACTCTCAAGTGTCTTTCATTTACGCCTGAAGGATTCTTTTTAGGGTTTAGGGTTTAAGGAGTTCTTACAGGTCAGGTCAGCGAGCAACAAACTCTCAGCTTTTGTTTATCTACAAATGTCATAATTTCTCCTTTGGTTTTTGAAGGATATCTTTGTTCCTAGTCTATTTCTTTCAGCTTCCATATTTACTGATGAGAAGTTAGCTGTCAATGTTATTGAGTATCCCTTGTACTTGATGGATCAACTTTCCCTTGCTGCTTTCATGATTCTCTGGTTTTGTTTTTGTCATTCGAAAGTTTAACTATGTGAGCATGTGGTACAGTTTTTCTACTTGGAGTTCTTTGAGCTTCCTGGATGTAGATTAATAGTTTTCATTAAATTGGGAAAGTTTTCAGCCATTACTTTTTGTTTTTCAAATATTCTTTCTGCTCCTTTCTTTTACTCTTCTTTTGGTATTCCCATTACATGTTTTTTGGTGTCTTTAATTGCATCCCACAGGTTTCTGGAGCTCTGTTTCATTCTTCTTCATTCATTTACTTTCTGTTCCTCAGACTGGATACTCTCAAGTGACTGTGTTTAAGTGTGTTATTTTCTTCTGCTGGCTTAAGTCTCCTGTCTGCTGTTGAGCCTATCTGGTGAATTTTTCATTTCAGTCATTGAGCTTTTCAGGTCCACACTTTGGTTCTTTTTTATAATTTATATCTCTTTATTGATATTTTCTGTTTGGTCTAACATCACTGTCCTACTTTCCTTTAATTCTTTAGATGTGGTTTTCTTTAGTTCATTGAACATATTTGTTCTATCTGACTCTGAGTCTGTCCAGTAAGTTCAACATCTAGGCTTCTCGAAGATAAAGTTTCTATTTCTTGCTTATATTCTGGAATATGGTACGTGCTTTTTTATTCCTTTATGTGTCTCATGATTTTTGTTTAAAACTTGACAGTTAGGGTGCCTGGGTGGCTCAGTCGGTTCAGCGTCCGACCTCAGCTCAGGTCATGATCTCACGGTTTGTGGGTTCGAGCCCTGCGTTGGGCTCTGTGCTGACAGTTTAGAACCCGGAGCCTGCTTTGGATTCTGTGTCTCCCTCTCTCTCTCTCTGCCCCTCTCCTGCTTGCACTCTGTCTCTCTCTCCCTCAAAAGAAACATATAAAAAATTAAAAAAAAAAAACCTTGACACTTAAAATAGTATAATATGGAATTTTGGAAATCAGATACCATTCTCCAAAAGGATTTGTTGTTGGTACTCTCAGTTTTTCTTGCTTTTGTTGCTTGTTTGAGTGACTTTCGTAAACTAAAACTGCAAAGTCTGTATTCTTAGTTGTGTGTGGTCACGAAGACTCTATTTACGTAGCTAGTGATTTAACAGAGGTTTCCTTCAATGCTTTGCATCAATAAATTCTCAGCCTTTGCTAAGGGGGCTCTGTGTATATGTTGGAGCATGACTTCTATGTTCTAGCAGTCACTTTACAAATCTGTGCTCACCTTCACTTCCTGCTTGTGCTGAGCTTTAAGGTCAGCCAGAAATGAGAGATTAGTGTTTCTCATGTATTTCATGGGTATATACATAACCCTGCACGTGCTTTCTATATTCCCAGAAATGTGTTGGAGCTTTTCAGAGCCTGCTACAAATATCTCATTCCCCAGATTTATGTTTTTTGGTCAATCTCTTACTTGTTCTAACTGCTATCATCACCTCAGGCAGCTGGAATGTTATACAAGTGTGGCTGATGGTTTTTAGCAAGTGTCCTAAGAATAGGACAACCTGCACTGGTCATGCTACGAGTCCGATCAAATGAAGATGAGTCATTTAAGTGGGGACTTTTCCAGGAGCTGCCAGAACAGGTCAAACAGTGACAATTCTTTATATAAGGGGATTTGGGGCCAGCCCCAAACTCTTTCTTCCTTCAGTGACTGCTTAGTTGTTGTTTTTCATGGCTAACATAATTGTGAGGCTGTTGAATTTCAAGGTTACTGCAAACTGAGGAGAGGGGAATGGAAAAGGTCAAGATTAAGCACGTCACAATTGCTGTATACAGAGATTTGGCTCTTTTTCTTGAATAAACATTCCTTGGACTTTTGCAAGCTGTCGGTTAATTACTTCAATTTCTAAAATGTTGATTTTGAATATTTTGTTAGTGTTCTCAGTGCTTTCATAAAAAAGTAGATTATCCAAAGGTTTTTACTCTGCCATTCCAGAAGGGCTTCCTTTGACCTAGAGCACCTATTGAACAAAAGTTTTTCACAGATTATTTGGAGGTGAATGATGGTTTAATTTTTGATACTATAGTTTTCAGTGAATAATAGTTTAATAGACTCTATTCCATTATATATAATCTAGGTTCCTTTTATTTTTTTTCTATTAAGTTTATTAAAATATGTGTTTCTACTGTACTAAATTAATGGACTAGCACTTATTCCCTCTCCCTTCTTCCCTCTCCTCTTCATCTATAAAGAAAAATATACAAACTACTGTCAAATGAGAGTTGTGTTCAGCTGACTTACTTGTGTACTGTTAAATTATGCATTAAAATTTTGACTTTAACTCAGGAAAATGGGCTTGTGTTTTGGCTCCAGTAGTGAGTCTACAACTTGTGCAACTTTCTTGACCTTATTTTTGTACATTTGTTTCTCCGACTGTAATAAACAGTGACACAGAATACAATTTTGCGAATTCTAGCTCTCTTATTGTGCCCCTCCTACATTTTTCAAGCACCTCATCAAGATAAACAAAAAGCTCACCAGCCCAAGGTTTCATCTCATGCATAATGTGCTCTACTGTTATCAAAAATTCTGTTTTAAAGCACCTATGTAGTAATTTCCAAGAAACAAACATTCCTTCGATACAGCAATACAAAGGAGCCCCCTAGTCCTGGGCAAAGAACACAGGATTTTATGAGCTTTGCAACGCATCACAGATATCATCCAGCAAATTTACCCTTGCTCAGAGGAAAAACAAATAATTCTATCCCACCAACTGGCTTTATCTGCATGATACCAACTGGAAGAATAATCGTGTTAGTTAACCAATTGTTTCGTTTCTGATGCCAAATAAGCTGTTTGGAAAACTAGCTCCATTGGAAGCATAATAATTTGAAAGATAATAACAGATTTTATACATATTTCATTGAGTCTACTTCTGTGAACAAAGACGGTTTCCTTCATTTGGTAAGGCTCTCTTTCCAATTCAAGAAGTAGAGAGAATTCTTTTCTTCCCCTACCCACCACATTTTCCTTCAAAGGTAATCAAGTACATAGTCGCTATGGTCCAAATATTTATGTACCCTCAAAATTCATATATTGAAATCCTAACCTCCAAAGTTGATATTAGCATGTGGGTAATTCAGGAGGCACTTAAGTCATGACGCTAGAATCCACATGAAGGGGACTAATGTCTTACAAAGAAAGGCTCCAGAGAGATCCCGAGCCCCTTCCATCATTGAGGGCATAGTGAAACGTTACCGGCAATGAACAACAAAGAGGACCCTCACCTGTCCCGTGCTGGTGCCTTGATCTTGGATATCATAGCCTCCAGAACTGTATTAAATAAATTGCTGTTGTTTCCAAGCTACACGGTCTGTAGTATTTTGTTACAGCAGCCCAAGCGAACTCAAACAGTAATAATGGTCTTTACACGTGTTATCTCAATTACTCCTTGTAATAACTTTGAGGCATCTTATATGATCATTCCTATTTTACAGATGAATAGACGGTGAACTTCTTCCTAGGTTCACAACCAGAAAATGACAAGTCCGAGATTCAACCCAGGACTGTCCGTGTGCCTATGAAGTTTCAACTTTGTGCATTTTTCCATAGTGCATCTAAAATCACGCGAATAAAGAGAAAGAAATAAACAAAGCGAAAATGGCCAAAACAAAACCCAGGACATTCACAAAAGGGAAGATAGTACGTGTAAAACCACCAGAGAAATTTCAATACATAATCCCTTGCTTTGCCACAATAATTCCCTAGCCCCTGAGCTTCTGTACGTGTTTGGCATGTGCTCGATACGTAATTTCAGGGAAAGTCCAGAGTTGAGGTGCCTGTTCATGTAGGCTGAACTCTTCCTCCAAGTTGCTCTGAAACTGTGATGTTCAGGGGCAGGTACAGCTGGGGATGGAGTAATTCAAGAGCGCTTCAAGACTCGAGTGCGTATATGAAGCCACATATCAGGAATGGCTTTAAGTTCAGCTGGTGAATTCTTTGCTACCAAAAGTTTTTATTTTCCTAACTAGTGCCTACCTTTGAGGGATAGGTTTGTGTGAGAGGAACAAGTGATTTTCATCTGCATAGCGGACTTCCTTATGAAAATCTTTTCGGAGGTTCTCTACCAACAGAGCAACTGGGGCTGACTTAAGCCTGAAACACAAACTTGGACTGTAGGGAAATTATTTTTAATTTTTACAATGTGTGTCACACACACACACACACACACACACACACACACACACACACTAAGCCTTAGCACGCTTTAAGCCTTTTAAAAAAATCAATGTTGCATTTTCAGTATGCATGAATGAATACAAGATGTTCAGAATTTTTAGCTCTCCTATCATATTGCACATCTATATTTTTGAAATTATTCTTTAGTCTGGTAGCTTTAAGAGTAAACTGAGCATTGATTTCTTTTTATTCTATTGATTTCCCTGTGCATTTAAGTTTCTATTTGTGAGGCATATAAATAATGGAGATATCATCTCAATGGGCTTTGTCATTGACCATCTATAAACTTTCCTTTTACATGTGTTATTGGCAACATTGTTATTATGGTATTGACAAAACATGGGGGAGGGGAGCTGAATTTACAGTTTGCCAAATATCTTCATTTCAAGATACGGGCAATCTGGGGAAGGCTGAAATTTCTACGTTAGACTGTGTCTACACAATAGCAAGTAAATGCCTTTTCCTGAAATTGCTCAGGAAGTACAGTTGCTGCTTTTCCATCGGATGTTATTTTCTGAAGGCGGAAGTGCTCTCATTTGGCTCTCAGTCAGATTCTCACTTGGATGGAGTGGTATTACATGGCTCCCTAGATGTCTTCAAATAATTAAATTATTTAATCCTTATAGTGTAAATTTGAGGATGCTTGCTAAATTTGACCACACAGCCATGGCCTAAGACTCTCCTTTTACCCAGAGCTGATAGAGCAATGATTCTACAGCCTTGGAAAGTCTCAGATCATCCAACATACATGGTACATACCTATCCATATTGATGGCTCACTAGGGCACTGATTTGTAATGACAGTGCTGGGGGGGGCGATGATGACCGCATCTCCCCCACAGGTGACTTCTCTGAATGGAGGGGGGATGGTATACTTATTAGGAAATCCCAAGGAAACAGGTCTTCTCTTGGATTGCTAAAGGGAATATACACTTCTACAAATATTTTCAGAAATAATCTATTAGGATCTATTAAAATGTAAAAATGCACATAATTTTTGCCATTTCCACTACTGGGAATATATCACAGTGAAATAAAGAAATAGTACATATGCCTACATCCGTGTGTCTTCTTACACACACACAGACAAGAAAATGAACAAAAATGGCTTCCAAGTACATAAAATTAGGGAAAGTTTATGGGCTATTATGCGGGCATTAAAAAATGAATTAAATACATAACTATTAATTGGAAGAATGCCCTTGAAGTATAATTGAGATGACAAACTTTGTGTAAAGAAAAAGGAAGGAGTCCCTTCCTGTACACACGTACACAGATAGATGGGTGGGTCAATAGATGGACAGACGGAAGGATAGAAGGAAAGACAGAGAGGTATCTTTATCTGTATATAATCGTGGAGACAGTGTTTACAGTGAAAGGGACTGGGACTGGGTTTTTCTCTTTATGTAACTATGAATAGTTTAACTCGAGGGTAAGAATATTTTAATTTGAAATTAGCCAGGATGTTAAAAAGGAGGGTAGTCTCCACGGTACTTGCTCTCCTTCTTCTTCTAAGCCTCTCTCAGGCCCTATCGAGAATCACGAAACCACAACATGGTTGGAAAAGATTCCAAATGCTCACAAGGCCATTCATACCAGAATATAGGATTCATCAATAGTACTACTGACGGAAGGCCTAGAGGTCACCTCATGGAGTCCTCTTATTTTCCAGATGAGGATTTAGAGTTCTCTTTTAGGTCCAATAGTCTCTATGATTTTTGAAGCATTCACTCTCACGTCCACTTTCGAGGCTTCTCTGGTGGCCTTCTTCCAGTAGTATATATATATACTGCCCAACCTTCTCCTCTGAGGTTCAGACTACTTTCCAACTCCGCTTATGTTACCTAGAAGACCTCAAAAGAGTTGTCTTCCCCTTCACAACTTTTCTTGATCCCACTCCTATTAGGTTTTTATTCTTCACAATACATGGGAATTATTCTGCTCATGGTCGCCAATGACTTCTTTAAACCCAATAGTCAGTTCTCAGAGTCCATTATACTTGAACAATGAGTAATATTTAGTTCAGTTTATCACTCCCTCCTCCTTGAAATATTCTTTTCCTCTGCCTTTCATATTTTCATCCGCCTGTGATACTTAGACCTATAGCAGCCATCTTTTAACCATGACACTATTAACTACCACATTGAATATGATAGAGCAGAAAAGAAAAAAGAACTCCAGGCTTTATGATGTAGCTGAGTTGCTAAATATATTAAATCTGAAATTGCTTATCTATGAACTTCCTGATGTATGAGAGAACAACTTGTCTTGATTGTTAGAAATACTTTAAGTTGGCTCTTCTGTTAATGAAACTGAAGTCAGACTAATTGATAGATTTACAAACATATACCTCTGGCCCAGACTTTCCTGCTATAATCCACATTCATACATCTAGTTGCCTACTTGATATCCCTACTCGGATGTCTAATAAACATTTGCAATTTAAGAAGTCCAAAGCTGACAGGCTCTTTGAAACTTGATCCTTGGCCAGCTTTCCCCATCGTCATAAAATGGCACCAACAGTCACCTGGGTGTTATTGATTTCCTTCCTTTTAGCTTAATGTCCCACATGCAATTCGTAAGCAATCCATTGGATTTATTTTCATATTATATCTTGGTGAAACCACTCCCCCATGCATTTCACATGGTCACAGTCCAATCAAACTTACACCAACTCCTGCCTCGCCTACTGCAGTGGTCTCCTGACTGGTCTTGCTTTCACCTTTGTTTTCTGCTGTATATTCTCTTGTACAGCTATATGTGAGTTCTCCCTAAAATGTCAGTGGGATCATGTCAGTCCTCTGCTAAAACCTCCCAATACCATCACAACAGAATAAACTCCTCATTCCTTACCAAGTTGAGGTAGACGCAGTGTATTCTTCACCTCTACCTGCATCCACATCGTTTCCGTGGTCTCATTGCGGGAGGAGGTTATTTTCCTATTTCTGAATTTTAAGCTCGGACCTGTGACTTGCTTTATGCACTGGCATGTAGGTGGAAGTGTTAGCGTGCCATTCCGAACACTCACCTTTCAGGGTCCTTACGCGCTTCTGCTCACCCGTCGGCTCCTCTGCTGACGCCAGAAGAAGATGCCCCGGCAATCCTGCAGGTCTCAGGCAAAGAATGAGAAACTTGTGACGTGGAGCCAGTAACTTGCCACAGCCCAAACCGAAGCTGCCCTAGCCACCCCCAGACCTGCTGTCGAGGGCGGATTCATCTAGTTGAGACCAAACTCAATCACGCAGATGTGTGACCAGCAGGAAATGAGTACAGGCGTAAATCATGGATTTGAGGTGCTTTGTTACACGGTGTATTCGAGTTCACCAAAGAAACAGAACCAATAGGATATATATCTATAGATGGATCAGTGTGGATATGGATATAGGAATGCTACTAAAGGAATTGGCTCATGTGATTATGGAGGCTGAGAAGTCCCACAGTCTGCTGTCTGCAAGCTGGAGAACCGGGGAAGCCACTTGTGTAATTCAGCCTGAAGCCGAGGGCCTGTGAATCTAGGAGGCTGGGGGCTGACGGGATAAGTCCTGGTCTATGAACCAAGAGACCAAAGGGGAAGTTGAACTGTTCATATATTATGTCCTAAATACTGTGCGGGCAGTCCAATTATAACATGTGGAACACATTAAACAACAAACATAAACACTAATTAGTCATCAACCAGTTTTGTGTAGTTTTGATAGTTTCCTACACCCTCCCGCCACCCCAGACAAACATTTATATACTGGTTTGGGGATAAGTGATGAATTTGGTCAAGTAATCACCTCTTACCATAAACTTGCTGTACAGTTCCTACTGGTTTTTGAATTCAGTTGCTGCCTTCCGAATACGTGAATGGCTGAATTTCTATTTTCCAAACGACCCTTTGCATAGGTGCTCTCCATTCCACTTTAGTGATACTTTTTGTGGCCACTTCTTCCTTTCTGCAAGTCAAATTGTAGGTCTCTGTGAGCTTGTTGCTTTCCTTCCGTTTTCCTTGCTACCCTTGTCTAGAGGTCTACACACAGTATATTCTGCATAAATGCCTGTTGACTGATAGTCGATGATTCATGGTCTTTATTACAAAGTATAAGGGATAACACAGTATACTGGCTAACAGCCCAGTCTGATCATCCCTTGGGAGTTTGGACTGCTTTATTCAGCAGACACGCTGGCTCTGTAACTCTGCAGAGTCTTCTTGGAAGAAGAATTACCTTGAGCATTAGTTAAGATCTCAGGCACTAGAATCAGAGTCTTGAGTTTGAATGCCTGCTCTGACTCTTATAGCTGGGTGAAATATGTCAACATCCTGTGCCTCAGTTTCCATATCTTTAAAATATGAATTATAATAAATGATAGCAACTATCTCTGAGGTTTCCTGTAAGGATTAAAGGACGTAAGACTTATCAAGCATAATTTATTGCAGTCCCGAATGCATAATAAGAGCTTAATAACAGTAGCTATAGTATTATTATTATATCTCAAATCAAAACTGTCTTTATTTCCATGAGTCAGCTAGTAGTTATTGACTGCTGTCAGTAAATGGTCAGCACAAGAATTCTTTCTGATTACATTTATTTTTTTTCTTTTAAAATTGTTTCTTTTATTTTATTTCTTTGAAATTTTTTTTTAAATTCCAGTCGGTTAACACACAGTGTAATATTAGTTTCAGGTGTAAAATGTGATTCAACACTTCCTTACAACACCCAGTACTCATTAAAATAAGTGCACTCCTTAATCCCCACCGCCTGTTTTCCCCACACCCTGCACCCGCCTCCCTTCTGGTAGCCATCAGTTTGCTCTCTTGAGTTAAGAGTCTGTTTCTTGCTTTGCCCCCTCTCTCCCTTTTGAACCTTTGCTCGTTTGTTTTGTTTCCTAAATTCCACAGATGAGTGAAATCATATGCTGTTTGTCTTTCTCTGACTGACTTATTTTGCTTACCATGATACTCTGTGGCCCCATCCATGTCATTGCAAATGGCAAGATTTCATTCTTTTTAATGGCTGAGTAATATTCTATTGTATATATACACCACATCTTTATTCATTCCTCAGTCGATGGACACTTGGGCTTTTTCTACAATTTGGCTATTGTAGATAACGCTGCTATAGATATCAGGGTGCATGTATCCCTTTGAATTGGTGTTTTTGTGTTCTTTTTGTAAATCCTAGTAGTGCAATTGCTGAATTGTAGGGTAGTTCCTTTTTAACTTTTTGAGTTACCATTTTCTGGAGTGGCTGCACCAGTTTGAATTCCCACCAACAGTTCAAGAGGGTTCCCCTTTCTCCACATCCTTGCCAATACCTGTTGTTTCTTGTGTTACTGATTTTAGCCATTCTTACAGTTGTCAGGTGATATCTCATTGTAGTTTTGATTTGCATTTGCTGATGATGAGTGATGTTGACCATATTTTCATGTGCCTGTTGGCCACCTGGATGTCTTTTTTGGAAAAATGTCTATTCATGTCTTCTGCCCATTTTTTAATTGGATTATTTGTTTTTTGAGTGGTGAGGGTTTTTTCTAATGTTGATTTATTTTAGAGAGAGAGAGAGAGAGACAGAGTGCAAGCAGGGGAGAGGCAGAGAGAGAGAGGGAGACACAGAATCTGAAGCAGGCTCCAGGCTCTGAGCTTTCAGCACAGAGCCCAATGCAGGGCTTGAACTCAGGGACTGCAAGATCATGACCTGAGCCAAAGTCGGGTGCTTAACTGACTGAGCCACCCAGGTACCCCTTGAGTGTTGAGTTTTATAAGTTCTTTATAGATTTTGTGTACTAACCTTTTATCAGATATGTCATTTGCAAATATCTTCTCCCATTCCACATGTTGCCTTTTCGTTTTGTTGTTTCCCTCACTGCGCAGAAGCTTTTTATTTTGATGGAGTCCCAATAGTCTATTTTTGCTTTTGTTTCTCTTGCCTCAAGAGACATATCTAGAAAGAAATTCCTACAACCAATGTCAGAGAAGTTATTGTCTGTACTCTCTTCTAGGATTTTTATGGTTTCTAGTCTCACATTTAGGTCTTTAGTCCATTTTGAATTTATTTGTGTACGGTGGAAAGAAGTGGTCCAGTTTCATTCTGTGTGTTGCTGTCCCGTTTTCCCAACACCATTTGTTGACGAGACTGTCTTTTTCTCACTGGATATTCTTTCCTGCTTTGTCAAAGATTAATTGGCCATATAGTTGTGGGTTCACTTCCAGGTTTCCTACCCTGCTCCATTGATCCATGTGTCTCCTTTTGTTACATGCTGTACCATACTGTTTTGATGACCACAGCTTTGTAATATAACTTGAAGTCGGGAATTGTGATGCCTCCAGCTTTGCTTTTGTTTTTCAAGGTTGCTTTGGCTATTTGGGGTCTTTTGTGGTTCCATACAAATTTTAGGATTGTTTGTTCTAGCTCTGTGAAAAATGCTATTGGCATTTTGATAAGTAAAGCCAGAAAAATCAAAGCCAAAGAGTGAGGGGACAAAACTGAACTGCAGGAAATCCGAGTTATGATCTGTTTTCAAATGCTTATTTTGAATGACGTGGAAATAATGGATTTAGTCTCATGGTTGGGTTTCTACAGTGAAACTTTATTTATTATGCACATTTGGGGCCTGACAGACACCAAATATTTATTAGAGATGTGCCTGTTCCAAACTGCAGAACTCAACACTTAGGAACATATTAATGAAATCATTTGCAAAAAATAGAATTGATTTGTTAAATTAAAGTTCAGGCCTCTATTCACTAGTTAGTTCCTTCCCCTACCTAGATGGCTGTCATCAAAATTAAGCCACAGTTTTTCATTTTTTTCAAAATATGTTTCTATAGTATTTTATTTTCAAGGAATAATTTGCCTATGCAGCTGGTGCTATATATTAGTGTTTCCTGCTTGATGTGGAATGTACTTGTCAATGAACTCAAAGAAGAGCCCAAAGGCCATGGTTCTCCAGCTCTGTAACTATTTTCTGAGCGATGCTAGAAAAGTCATTTTCAACTTTCTTTAGCTCAGTTTCCTCATCTGTCAAGAGGCTGATAATCCCAGCTTTTTCCTTGAAAGGGCTGTTAATGGAGTTAATTAGATGTTGATCCAGCTTGTGCCAGCAAGGCAGCACTTTTGTTTTTCCTGATGCTAAATCTGGGCCAGTTCATTCAGTTGGCTGGATGCTAACGATAACGAGGGACATGACAAGTTGTCTGCGCATAGGGGAATACGGCACTGGGCTATAAAGCCACAATGTGCCCTCCCCATCTGTTAAATGCTCGTCTTCAATCACAAAGGCTAAGGAGGACCAGCCGAGAGAGCGCAGATGCTTCAGCGTGGTGTAGCGGAACGAGGAAAGGCTTCTGAAGTGATGACAGCTCTGTCCTGATGAGCTTTGGAACCCTGGGCAAGTTGCTAACCTCTGTGTTCTTCAGTTATTTTATCTGCAAAATGAAGACAAAAATAGCCGTGGTGCTTGGATTTTTTTTTCTGTATTAAAATGAGGTAAATTCTGTGAAGAACCTTATGGAGGTTCCTCTGGAACTTGAGGATTCTTTTTTTTCTTCTTTTTTTTTTTTTTTAGTGTTTATTTATTTTTGAGAGAAAGAGAGAGAGAGAAAGCATGCAGAGGAGGGGCAGAGAGAAAGGGAGACAGAGAATCCCAAGCAGCCTCCACGCAGTCAGTCCAGAGTCTGATGCAGGGCTTGAACCCACAAACCTGGAGATCATATCCGAAGCCGAAATCAAGAGTCAGACCGCTTTACCGACCAAGCCACCCGGGCGCCCCTGGCATTTAATGATTCTCAACAAATTTATGTTTCTCCTCTCCCCCACATTTAATATTATCTGCCATTCTATCAAGAATCCATCTTGGATTTTTCATCATCATTATTATTTATATGGTTGTTTTTCTCTCTAAACATAAGCATCTTTGAATATTATCCAAATTATGTTTAGAGAGAAAAACAATGTTTTCTTAGTATTCTATAAGGTAGTCTGAATTCTTTGTCCTTTTCCATGGGAAGAAGCAGATGAAGACTGATTTGCTATCTTTGGTAACTTTGCCCTTTCTGCTTTGTGAGATGGACCCCACCAATTTTCAGCAGTAACCTCACAGTTATTGTCGTCAACTTTCAATTATTCTAGTTAATGTGAGGAAATATTAGTAGATACAGCACAATTAACTAATTAACCTGTTTAGAACTTTCTGCATTTCTACTCTACTGCCTACGTTCCAAAGGCCTCACTAACAATGAGACTCGGAATCAAACCAAAGATGCTAAGAAGGAGGGACCAGCTGTGAATTCTAATCTTTTCTTCTTGCCCAGCTCGATCTAACTCTCTGGGGGACTTCCTTTGTGTAATTGTCCTAGAAGCTTATGGGAACAAATGCAACCTCCCTTTCCTTTGGATTCTAAAAGTATTTATGAAAGGATCATGTTGGTAAAATGAGAGAAACACAAGCCAATGAACATTGTGAGCTGTGGTGAAAAGCCATCACACTCTAGGGAAAATGATACAGGCTTTGCAAATGTCTGGCAAATTTGCCTGTCTGGCAAACAGGAATTAGGGCAAATTCCTGTTCTCCTTCTGGGCTGTGTGGTCTTGGGTGAATTACTTGATCTCCCTGATGGTTAGTTTCCATATCCAAAAAAATGGATACTATTGAATTAGACATTGGATGATGAAGATTTTATCTGGATGAAAAGATTTTTAAAAATCTTTTTTTTTAATTTAATTTTTTTAATTGACATCCAAATTAGTTAGCATATAGTGCAACAATGATTTCAGGAGTAGATTCCTTAGTGCCCCTTACCCATTTAGCCCTTACCCCCTCCCACAACCCCTCCAGTAACCCTCAGTTTGTTCTCCATATTTATGAGTCTCTTCTGTTTTGTTCCCCTCCCTGTTCTTATTTTTGTTTCCCTCCCCTTATGTTCATCCGATTTGTCTCTCAAGGTCCTCATATGAGTGAAGTCATATGATATTTGTCTTTCTCTAAGTTCGCTTAGCATAATACCCTCCAGTTCCATCCACGTAGTTGCAAATGGCAAGATTTCATTTTTTTTTATTGCCGAGTAATACTCCATTGTGTATATATATATATATCACTTCTTCTTTATCCATGCATCCATCGATGGACATTTGGGCTCTTTCGATACTTTGGCTATTGTTGATAGTGCTGCCATAAATATGGGGGTGCCTGTGTCCCTTCGAAACAGCACACCTGTATCCCTTGGATAAATGCCTAGTAGTGCAATTGCTGGGTGGTAGGGTAGTTCTATTTTTAGTTTTTTGAGGAACCTCCATCCTGTTTTCCAGAGTGGCTGCACCAGCTTGCATTCCCAAGAGTTTTAAAAATCTTTAAAGGAAGGGGCGCCTGGGTGGCTCAGTCAGTAGAGGGTCCCACTCTTCTTTTCGGCTCAGGTCATGATCTCATGGTTTGTGGGTTCAAGCCCTGCGTCAGGCTCTGTGTTGACAGCGCAGAGCCTGCTTGGGATTCTCTCTCCCTCCCTCTCTGCCCCTCCCTCACTGGTGTGTGTGTGCGCTCTCTCTCTCTCTCTGTCTCTCAAAATAAATAAACTTAAAAAAATCTTTAAGGAAGTGCAGGATAAGGTGGCCATGTAACTCTCAGACAGGCTACAGTGCTCTGGTCACCTTATCTTAGGAAGTCTCCAAATCCAATCGGGCATCAAAAGCATCTGCGTCTCTTAGGAGCCACGTTACTGTTCAAGTCAAAGTGACGTGTTGCATCTGTCAGGTATCGTGGATGCAGGACACTGCCCCGTACCACAAATGTGTGGCCTGATCTGAGCTGCAGCTCTTACCAAAGGCCCATTTAAAATACTCATAAAGGAACTGTTAATGGGCAGCTTCTGCTTGTTTCCTTTACAAAGAAATGTTTGCGAGAATACAAGCTATCCAGAACCGCAAAGTGCTCTTATTCTAATCAAGCTGATTTTCCTTCGCCTCTGTATCGAAATGACGGGCACACGTCTTCCCCGGATATCTGGCACCTCCTGTGAGTTTCTTCTTCATGTCAAAGTGACAGACATTGAACTACCAGGGCTACTTGATCCTTCCTGGTAGCAATTCCTCGCGACACTTTTATCCTCATGCCAGTATTTAGTGTTCAGTCAGAAGTGAGGATCCTTTTCAGTTTGTTTCCAATCAGTTAAACGTAAGTGACTCGTCGCTTCCTAAGACCTATGATGTGTTTTGTGTATTTTTAAAAGATTATTGTCATTTCGATCATGGGCATTCTAGCCGTGTTTATGGTCTCTCCTCTCGAATCCAGCTCCTGTAGGGAGCCAAATGATAACCCATACAGGACTCAAAAGTGTAATTCAATTGTAGGTGTGCAGTGAGGCAGAGACAAGAGCATTCACGACAACCTCAGACGCCAGGTCGGGGAACGTGTGGGTGCGTTTCTTGCCAAGCATTTACATTATTGACATTTCTAAGGCTGCATGTAAGAATCCGTTCTCTCAAGGCTGCTCGCTTGATTAAAATGAACTCAATTTATTCTAATATGTTCTATGCTACTTGTGAGGAAAATGGTTTTTGACTTCTTATCAAGCACCTCTTACGGATCTGATCTTTGGAGATTTTCTTCAATTAAATGAATGTGCTTTCCATGAGATAAAACAGCAGATCTAAGCATTTTCAATGGACTTTGACTTAAAAAGCTGTTCATCTGTGCATTGCTTTATCTATTTCATTTCTAGATTATAAAATAATATTTCAAAGCTAAAAATGCCTTTGGATTCAAGTGCAATCACAAATAGCATTGAACTCTTTCAAACACCTAGCAGCAATGTGATCCAGATGTCCCGAAAGACTTGTGGCTTTACTGTTGGGGTTGTCGGAGTAGGTTCTTGTATAAGGTGAATAGCATATCTAATAAATCACCTCTTTTCAAATTTTTATCAATCCTAAGTACCAGAATCAAAGAATATGAGCACTTTAAAGGCTTTTGATGCATTTTGTGTTTTTTTTTTTTCCTCCAGAAACTCGGTGTTAGTCGACATTCCCATTAGCAATCTATGAAAGTGCCCTTCTCATCTCTCTCATGCCAGCAAATGGTGTTGGCATGTTTTATTTTTGGCTAGTTTTTAATATTAAAAGTGGTATATGACCGTGATGTCAATTTACAGCCCTTTGATGATTATTGAGGACTGACCATTTTTTTCATCCGTAACGATCCTTACCTCTTGTTGTGCGAATTCTCTCTTCATTTCTATCACTGATTCTGCACTTCCGACCCTAATGAGCTACACTTATTCCCAATCTAAGGAGCAAAAAATCTCACCATTACCCCTTCTGAGCATTCCATTTCGCCCGAATTAAAATGCAGAGGAAACAACGGAGGCGGGACCTCCAGTTCCTGAGTCCACACACTCTCAGGCAGGAGTCAGGCCTTTCGTGAGTCTGTGCTGACTTTCAGGCCGCGCATGCTCCCCTTCCGCATCTGCCAAAGCACTTAGGCAGATCTGCTAATAACTTGTCTGCTTCTTAACAAGTGTTCAAGAAAGGGCCATCCTTTTCTTTTCTTTTCGTGTGGTTCAAAAGCACCGAGAGCGGCGCATATTTGAAAGCGGGTCACTTAAAACCAGCCATAGCCTAGAGTGATTTTCCTGCAGCTGGCCTCATGTGGAGAAAAGAAAAATGAACACGCCGGTTGGTTGCGAAAAGAAAAGCGTTCACTATTTTTAAGGGTGAATATTTACCATTTTGAAATGTATTTCTTAGTGAACCAGAATTAGGAAATATCAGAAAGCCAATCTTTAGTTTATTCCCTCATTCAGCATACAGTATTTTTAAGTCATTCTCCAATGTACATGTATTTTATATCAATCGTTTTTCTAGATCCTGTGGGGTTTTGCAAGAATTACCTTGGCTTTTGCAAATGTGACAAGTCTTTTATTGGAGAAGCAGTCTACTGTAAGACCTTGCAAGGCTCGTGGAATTGAGAATCCAATAGATAATCAGTTACTTTGTCAGTCTTATCTTATTGGCCACCAAAGAAAGACCAAGTGACTCTACCTGGGGAAATAATCTTGATTATTTGGGTTTTACTAGCATGACAGGTGGGCAGAAACCCACTTCACTTGTCATTTCGAAGACATTCTTGTCTCTCCTATTTATTATTCTTTGGTAGAGGAATCGGGTACTGATTAGCTTCTCTGGAAAATAACTCTATTTTATCTCAGGAAAATAGTAGCTATCTGGAAAAGAAAAGAAATAGAAAATTTAAGGCTTTCTTAGTAAAATTTGAGAAAAAAATCTGTCAGATTTATTTTTAATTTTATCCTGTAGATATCTAAGTTGTAGACATTACAAGTTAGGGGATATTGATTCCAGACTATTTGGAACAGTTAGATAACTTGTATTTACATATGAGAAATTAAAGAAATGTCGATCTAGGTAATTCAGGCCACACACATTTGCAATATCCAGGCTTTCGAAACAAAAACAATTGCTTAGCCAGAATTAATTGTGTTTTAGCTTCCATTCAATCTATGCATTTCAATGAATCCCTAAAAGGTCAACTACTATGAATAAATAATCCAATCTATCAAATAATTGATGGAACGATTAGTTGTGGTAAATCTTATCGAAGTGAATAGTCATTTTGGCTTTAGGTAGCTTTAATTGGTGGAATCTGTGATTCCTAAAACGTTTTGCACTCTGTGTGTAATAGGACAGAAACAAAATGTTTCCCCACTTGGAATTATATGATATGCCACTAATAATTACTGTCTTATTTCATTTTTTTATAATGATGTAATGCAAGATGTACTTCACATCGTAAAGAACTACTAGATTAGCTAAATAAAATGCACATTCTTGGACTGTCTCTCTATTCTTATTTGCCAATGTCTTTTACATTATCTCTCATTGATAACAGAGAGTCCTAGATCTTTTCACTGACTCATATACTATAATTTTAGACAAATCATGCAATTTGCCATCTGTCAAGCCATAGATAGTGAAAACAAAGCACACATATTAAGAACTCTATATATTTGCTGAATTAACACAATTTTAAAAAGGAGGGAGGAAAACAAGAAGTGAATAGTATTCTCTGTTACCAGGAGTCAGAAAGTATTAATTAGCTTGCTCTTGATGTGGTTTGATGCCTTCTATAACTTGCATTTCTCTGAGCTTGGAGTCCTTTATCCCTGGGTTCATCTTCTGAAAATGATTACCACCTTTCCTTTCTGAAGGTGTAGATTTTGTTGATCACCAAATAGTCAGAAAAGGGTAAAAATTTCTCTATTTCTGGTAATAAATGCATTCAAGTCTTTCCCCTACTTCTTTTTGCATTCTTTTCCTGGTGTTGAAGTTTTGGGTGGTTGCACACTGTGTTCTGTCCACCAGGGAGTTTTGCTTTGCCTAATTTTGCCTCTGGTTAATGTGCAGATGGCACGATATTTGTTACACTGATTGATTTTTAAAATCTTGCCATATGGGATCGTGGCTTTCTTTTGAGAGCTTCTTGTTCCAAAGGCAAGAGAGGCAGCAGGGATTCAGTGGCTGTAGCCAAAGCAACATCACAAATCCTATTGAAAGATAAAAGAATCGATGACATATTTGAGCAGGAACAATATCTCTTGGCAAGACTCTTTGACCCTCACTTTTAAAAATCAGACAGAAAATGTTCTTCTACCAGACTCTACAATATGCTGCCGAAAGTTACATTGGACGAAGGTATGTCTAAGCTGGCTGTGTCAGGAGAAAGCCCCCAGCCTCCCACCCCCATAGTATTCTTGGTAAAAGGGAAAGTAGTCTATTATCCTAAACCTAGTTCTCTGCCATTGTTTTCTGCCCAGTAAGTAGAACTACAATTCATCCAATTGCTCAAGCAAGAGATGGTCATCTCTCTCTCCTTCACCAATTCTCATTAAGAAATAATGCCTACCAACTGTCATTCCTAACTGTCTTCAAAGTCAGGAACTTGTTTCCATTTCCATCATCTCCACTAATCAAAGCAATTCTCATTGTTTACCAGAACCTAATGCAGTAGCCTGCTAACTGGTCTCTTTCCTTGCACCCTGGTACGTCTTCAGTTCTTCATCTATATTTCATCTTCTTTTTTTTTTTTTTTTTTTTTTTAATGTTTAGTTTTGAGACAGAGAAACAGAGCATGAATGGGGGAGGGTCAGAGAGAGGGAGACACAGAATCCGAAACGGGCTCCAGGCCCTGAGCTGTCAGCACAGAGCCTGACGCGGGGCACAAACTCACGGACTACAAGATCATGACCTGAGCCGAAGTCGGCCGCTTAACCGACTGAGCCACCCAGGCGCCCCTATATTTCATCTTCTAATAGCAGATATAACTCATCCGATTTCTTTTTTTTTTTAATTTTTTTTTTTTTTTTTTTACATTTATTTATGTTTGAGAGACAGAAGGAGACAGAGCACCAGTCGGGGAGGGACAGAGAGAGAGAGGGAGACACAGAATTCGAAGCAGGCTCCAGGCTCTGAGCTGTCAGCCCAGAGCCCGACGGGCTCGAACTCACAAACCGTGAGATCATGACATGAGCCAAAGTCAGACGCTTAACTGAACTTAGCCACCCAGGCACCCCTAACTCATCCGATTTCTAATCTGAAACAAATGTCACTACTGTTCACCAAGGTGTGCAAGTCAGAAACCTTGGTGTCTCTCTTTATACTTCATGTTTCTTCACCTACTCATTTTCAATTCATCACCAGGTATTAGTGATTTTTACTCCAAAATATAGAGCAAATTTGTCATTTTTTTTTTTGTTTTCT
This sequence comes from Herpailurus yagouaroundi, assembly GCF_014898765.1. Classification (NCBI taxonomy): domain Eukaryota; kingdom Metazoa; phylum Chordata; class Mammalia; order Carnivora; family Felidae; genus Herpailurus; species Herpailurus yagouaroundi. Next base: position 5,090,981 of record NW_024420501.1, read on the forward strand.
ACCATTATTCCCCTAGTCACATCATCTGAGTCACATCATCTCTTGAGTGGTGTAATATAATAGTCTCTTCTCTGTTCTGCCTATTCCTGTCTTGATCTTCATCAATCCATTTCCTAGTAATGTCCAGAACACTCTGTGTTAAGTGTAAATCAAATTACAGAGAGAAAAAAAGGACTCTACAATGGAAAAACCTGGCAGTCATCACCGTAACCACATGGGCAAGATTAATATCACCGGTGCTAAGCCAGATCAACATCATGAACCTCCTGATAGGATGCACTGAGATGAATACAACATGATTCTAAGGTATTCTTGTTAAAAATGCATAACCTCATTCTGATCATAAGAAAACATCAGACAAATGCAAAATGAAAAATATTCTAAAAAATAATTGGCCAGTATTCTTGAAAACTATCAAGGTCACAAAAGACTGAGAAACACTGAGGAACTTTCACAGAATGCAGAAGACTAAAGTAGACATCCAAACCACAAGCAGTGGGAGATCCTGGACCAGAAAAATGGCATTAGTGGTATAATTGGTGAAATTTGAATATTCTCTGCCTCATAGTTAGTAGTGTTGTTATCAAGTTTAGTTCCCTGGTTTTGATGGCTGTGCTATAATTTTGCATGATGCTAACTTTAGAGGGAACTGGGCAAAGTATGTACAAGAACTCTGTATTTATGAAATTTAAAAGTGTAAGTCACATTATGATAATTGATTGCATTAATACATTAGAGGAATTTCCCATTGCTTTTAAAATAAAAACAAAAGATACAAACTTGTTCTATTGGGTCCTGTTTAATCTGCTCCCTGATGCTCTGTCCAGCTGTATCTTATTATACCACATCCCCTTTTACTCACTACCCTCAAATCACATTGACACATTTCTGTTCCTCGAATAATCAAGCTCCTTCCTGCCTTGGGGTCTTTGTCTTTGCTATTCCCTTTTACTAGACTGTTCTCGTTCCTGTCCTTCTCATGGCTGCTTCTATCTACTTCAGCCCCTCCGCCACCCCTGCAAATTATTTATTTATTAGAATAAAGTTGAAACACCTTACGGTGACCTATCGTGTAAAGCACATTCTGACTCCTGCCTATCTTTCCAGCCTCATCCCAAGCCACCCTCTTCATAGCCTAGCACTACCTCTGCCCAGACCACTTTACCTTCCAAAGACAAATCGTACTCATCTTTCAGTGCTCAGCCGGGATATCACTTCCTAAGAAGGCCTTTCTGATATTCCCCCTCTCGTATCTGGGGGAAATGCCCCTTATCGTCTCTCCCATAGCTCCTTCTATTTCCCCAACATAGCATGTATCAAACTCTAATGTAGTGTTGTGTGTAGTTTATAATATATGTAGAAGTAAAATATATGACAGTAATGTCACAAAAACTAGGAGGAGCGAAGTGGTAGTATGCTAGTATAAGGTCATTAAACTGTATGCGGAACGGTATAATATCACATGAAAGTAGTTTGTGACAAGTTACAGATGTATACCAGAGGATTTCCAGCTTCTGCCGTGAGACATTGACAGCTGGAAGGAGCATCACTCCCGATTTCACAATGGAAAAGAGACAAGCTAACTTTAAATTCATGATAAATTTCAAACACATCAAACACATCAAAAGATGAGGTTTCAGAGCAGCCATATGACTTCAAATCTAAGGAGAGAAGGGGGCGTCAGAGTCTAGAGTCATGAACTCCTTCACAACTGGGGTAGGTGGTCACAACCAGACACTGGTAAGACTTCAGCTAGAATATCTGTCAAATTAGTGAAGTCCAATAAAAGGCTTGTGGGATAATATGAAACCTCTAAAAGGGGCAGAGAAATTGGTAGACTTCAAAGCTTCTTAACAGCTTCTTTCCCTACCAACCACACTGAGTACATACAGAAACGATTAGAAAGAGACCTAAGAAATAGCTACTGTAGTGGAGACCTAAAGGCTGGAAAGGAAAAGTGCTGCCAGGGAGGGGGAAAGACCTCTAAGATACTTTTCTCCTATTATATAGAACAAAAGCCTTTATCTGTGGGGAAGGGCAGTAAACACTGCTTTCATTAGGACATTGTTGGAGACTCCGTATATCCATGGGAAGGGAACAGAGAAGAGAAGCACATAAACATACTAATGATCATATTAAGTACAAATGGCCTAAACTTCCCAGTTAAAAACAGAGATTATTGGATGAAAAGGCAAGACCTGATTTTATGCTGCCTGTAAGAAATGAACATTAAATATAAAGACAATAACAGAAAAAGAACAAGAAAATATAAAGAAAATAAAATAATATAAAAAGAAAAATATATACCAAATGTGATCAAAAGAAGGCTGCAGTATCTACAAATATAAGTTAAAGTAGATTTCAGAGTAAAAAGTATTATCAAGGACAGAGATCTTTCATAATAATTCAGGGATCAATTCGTCAGAAGAACAAAAACCTTAAATATTTATGCACCTAAAAATAGAGCTTAAAAATACATGCAGCACAACCTGAATTCCTGAATTTACAAATTCACAATTATAAATCAGAAATTTCAGTACCCCTCACTCAGTAATTGATAAAACAGGCAGAAAGTCATTAAGACTATAGATTACTTGAACAACACTATCAAAGAATTTGACCTCATTGACATTTACAAAGCACCATACCTAACACTTGTGAGAAATGTTCTTTTCAAAGATACACAGGGCAATTACCAAGATAGACTATATTCTGTGCCATAAAAAAAAAAAAAGTTTTATCAAATTTGAAAGAATTAAAGACCTACAATGCAGGCTTCCTGAAAAATAGAATTAAATTAGAAATCAATAATGAATAATGAATTCCACTTATCAAAAAATCCACTAATACTTGAAAAATAAAAGACTTCTTATTAATTGATGGTTCAAAAACAATTCAGAAGAAAATTAGAAAATATTTTGAATGAATGAAAATTAAAACATAAGATAGCAAAATTTGAAGGATGCCACTAAATCAGTACGTAGAAATAGACAGCACTAAATGCCTGTAACAGAAAGGAATAAAAGTCATAAATTACCTCAACTTCCACCTTGATAAACTACAAAAGAGGAGCAGATGACATTTAAAGTAAGCAGAAGAAAGTAATTAATAAGAATCAGAGCAAAAATCAATGAAATAAAAAACAGCAAAACGTAGACCATTTCAAAAGCTGAATCTGAAGATCAAAAAGTTGCTGAACCAATAGGCAGATCGAATAGCAAACGAAAGGAGTAGACACAAATTACCAATGTCAGGAATAAGAAAAGTGGCTTAGCTACAGACCCAGTAGACATTAAAAGATAATAAGGAAATGTTTAAGAACTGTATGTTCATAAAGTTGACAACTTAGATTGGAAAGGGAAAATTCCTTGAAAGACACAACCTATGAAAACTTACCTCAGAAGAATCAGGTAAGTGATATAAACTCTGTATCTATTAAATACAGTTTATGGTTAGAAACCTTCCAAAGAAGAAATTTCCAGACTCAGATAGGATTCTCTTCCAGAAAAAGGAAGAGAACATTTCCCAGTTCATCACCCTCGTATCAAACCAGTCAAAGGCATTACAAGGAAAGTAAAGTACAATCCAATGTAATTATTCATATAATTTTAGCAAATCAAATGACAATATTTATGAAAAGGATAATAAATCACCTGGGTGGCTCAGTCGGTTAAGCATCTGACTTCGGCTCAGATCATGATCTCATGGCTTGTGAGTTCCATCCCCTTGTCAGGCTCTGGGCTGACAGCTCAGAGCCTGGAGCCTGCTTCGGATTCTGTGTCTCCCTCTCTCTCTGCCCCTCCCCCACTTGTGCTCCGTGTCTCTCTCTCTCAAAAAATGAATACACATTAAAAAACATTTTTAAACAGAACAAACAAAAATCACCATCAAGTGGAGTTTATCCCAGGAATACAAGGAAGTGGAGTTTATCCCGGGAATACAAGGTTGGTTTAATATTCAAAAGTCAGTCAATGTAACTTATCATGTTAACAAATTAAAAGAAAAAGAAACTTAAAATCATCACTATACATGCAGGAAGAAAGAAAAAATTTTGACAAATCCAATATTTTCTTTGTGAGGTTCCTTTGAGTGTGGTCCACCTGTTCCTTTTGAGTGGGGTGAGAATTTAGGCAATGTGAATGTGGAATCCTTCTGGATGTTTGACATTATTTTTATCAAAATTTTACACTTGTCTAAACCATATCTAATTTGGCAAGTTTTTTTCTTAAAAAACTCCCTTCTATTAGGTTTTTCTAAAACATTCTACTCAGTTTCTATAGAAGCGACCCCTTTTTTCATAAAGCTAATGTAATAGTCTATTAATTTAGGTAATGATGATAATAAAAACAACTCACACAGGTTTTAAGATCAAACACAACTGAGTCTTGGCAGCAGTCAGCTGAACAATAGGAAACACCAGTGTGTGTGTGCCGTGAGCATGAAGCAAGAATTGGAAGATTTTATGGCAGGGATGAAGAAAATCAGTTCAAGTAAAAACTTGAATTAGTAAAAGAGAACATTTATATTGTATTTTTATACTTTTATTGTCAATATTTCTTTCTTAAATTATTTTTAATGTTTATTTATTTTTTGAGACACACACACACACACACACACACACACACACAGAGTGTGAGCGGGGGAGGGGCAGAGAGAGAGGGAGACACAGAATCCAAAAATCCAAAGCAGGCTCCAGGCTCCGAGCTGGCAGCACAGAGCCTGACGCGGGGCTCGAACCCACGAACCGTGAGATCATGACCTGCGCCAAAGTCGGACGCTTAACTGACTGAGCCACCCAGGTGCCCCATGTCAATATATTTTTTAATAGTAATGGATTTTTAGTTGTTTATGATTTTTTCCCTTTTCGTTTTTTATATCCTATTTCTTTTTTAGGAGTTCATTTTTCTTTATGTTGGAGTAAAACTGTGGGGTGTTTTGGTTTTGGTTTTGTATTTTTCTAGTGAGAGTCTTTTAGTTTCTGTATATGCACTAAAATTTTCATTACTCTCTCACACTTGAATGACAGTTTAGCTGAATATAGAATTCTATTTTGTGAGATATTTTACCTCAGCAGTTTGAAGACATTATGTGATTGTCTTCTGACATTTAATATTGCTGATGAGAAGTCTGCTATCAATCCAGGTGATATTTCAAAACTAATCTCTTTTGATGTTCTGGTAGCTTTAAAATTTTTCCATGGGCACTTATTCTGCCATATTGAAAAAAATTCTAGAAACTCATTACCCAGAGGTAACTACTATTAATATCCTGGCAATATTTTTTCATGTTTTCTATATTATATCAGAATTATATCTATATTATATCAAGATCATACTGTGCAAACCTTCGCATCTGGTATATTTTAAAAAATATACAATAATAAGCATTTTTTCACCCCATTACCATCTTTTTCAAAGTACAATGTTAATGTTTTCTACTGTCTGATGTGAGTTAATATATGTAACCATTTTCCTATGTTTTTCATATTCCATTTTTTCTGATGTCTTTATTTCATAAATAATACTGTTGTAACCAACTTTGCCTATAAGTTTCATCTCTATTTCTCTTGAATACATTCCTCAAATGTGGCAAAACTATCTTAAATGGTATGAATTTTTTAATATTCTTAATATAGAGTGTCATATTGTTTCCAATGAACATTTTCCCAATTTATAGTCTCACCTGTTACAAAGCCGGTATGTTCACCAGGCTTACTGTCATTCTCAAAATGATCCTTCCAATGGTTACTATTAAAAACTATATTAGGGGCGCCTAGGTGGCGCAGTCGGTTGAGCGTCTGACTTCAGCCAGGTCATGATCTCGCGGTCCGTGAGTTCGAGCCCTGCGTCAGGCTCTGGGCTGATGGCTCAGAGCCTGGAGCCTGTTTCCGATTCTGTGTCTCCCTCTCTCTCTGCCCCTCCCCCGTTCATGCTCTGTCTCTCTCTGTCCCCAAAATAAATAACAAATGTTGAAAAAAAAAATAAAAAAAAAATAAATAAAAACTATATTAATTTTTTTTCATTTGAATTGCTTTATTATAAGCATATATAAATGTATAAAAATATACATTTTTTTTTCTTTAATTATCAAATCTCAGCCTACACCTGTGGGTTCTCCCTGGGGTCAGTTCCTGAAGTATCCTCATATTCCAAAGATCACTGAAGGGACCCATTACTTATGCTCTAGTTAATCATTTTTCTTAACCTTATTTTCCTATGTATTGGTATATTTCCAAAGAGATCCGATACTGTTGTTTCATTTGACCATTTATTCACAACTTTCAAATTCTTAATGTTTCCATCAGAAAGCTTTCCTAAATTTCAAAGAATTGGTGAAAATACTTTCTTGCCCTTTCCAGGTATAGTCTACTTGGGGTATTTGCACAGACTTCTGTTGAAATTTGGGGGCCACTAATCTTTGTATATAATTCTTTAAAAAATTTTTTTTAAGTTTGTTTATTTATATATAGAGAGAGAGCACACAAGTGGGGAAGGGGCAGAGAGAAGGAGAAACAGAATCCCAAGCAGGCCCCATGCCATCAGTGCAGAGCCTGATGTGGGGCTCAAACTTATGAACTGTGAGATCATGACCTGAGCTCAGATCAAGAGTTGGATGCTTGGGGCGCCTGGGTGGCGCAGTCGGTTAAGCGTCCGACTTCAGCCAGGTCACCATCTCGCGGTCCGTGAGTTTGAGCCCCGCGTCAGGCTCTGGGCTGATGGCTCGGAGCCTGGAGCCTGTTTCCGATTCTGTGTCTCCCTCTCTCTCTGCCCCTCCCCTGTTCATGCTCTGTCTCTCTCTGTCCCAAAAATAAATAAACGTTGGAAAAAAAAAAAAAAAAAGAGTTGGACGCTTAACCATCTGCACCACTCAGGCACCCCTGTATACAATTCTTTATTGAACTTCTGGAAAACATACAGAAGAATTTATGTAATCAAAGCTGTCTTACTCTCTTGGATTCCATTTATGTTGCTTTATGGTTTAAAACTATTATGTAATAGGAGGACCTGGGTGGCTCAGTCGGTTAAGCATCCAGCTTCAGCTCAGGTCATGATCTCGTGGTTTGTGAGTTCAAACCCTGCTTCAGGGTCTCTGCTGACAGCTCAGAGCCTAAAGCCTGCTTTGATTCTGTGTCTCCCTCTGCCTGACCCTCTCCTACTCGCACTCTGTCTCTCTCTTTCTCTCTGTCTCTCAAAAACAAATAAACATTAATTTTTTTTAAAAAAATACTATATAATAAACCTTGCTAATGTTTAAGTAGGATAACCATTGTCACCAGCAAGGCTAGTTTGTACTTGTATGATTCTGCTCATTGTGGTCTTTTATTAATAGTCTACAAAAGACTGATCTTTTGAAACAGATATAGAAGATCATTTTTAGTAATTAATAGTAGGGATGGCAAACAGATTTCATCTATTGTGTGAACTATAACCAAATGACATTAGCTGCCTACTTTGCAGAACTGAGAAGGATTCTGAGACTTTGTCAAGTCTCATTGGAAAAGATAGTCATAATTGATTTAGCAGTGTCAATCATGGTTAGGTGTGTGTGAGAGAGAGAGAGGGATAGATAGATAGATAGATAGATAGATAGAGAAATGTTAGTTATGTACTTTTCATTCCTGAATTAGAGTTAACCAAGCATGAAAATAACATCTCTTAAAATATACTAATTATAATTATTGCTGGATTATATATTAAGAAGACTAGCATACTGTACCTTGCTCACTGCATGACACAATATGCTCACTAAATGTTGAATGGATATATGTACTTATATTCACAAAAAATACTCCAGAGGCCCCTTATAATACGAAAAGTAATTCTGCATTCAGGGTAATAGGGATTTAAAATGAATTCACAAACACAAGCAAGGGGTACCATTGATGTTTTTTATTATTATTTTTAATTTGATTTTTTATTCTTTAAAATTTGCATCCAAATTAGTTAGCATATAGTAAAACAAGGAGTTCAGGAGTAGATTCCTTAATGCCCCTTACCCATTTAGCCCATCCCCCCTCCCACAACCCCTCCAGCAACTCTCAGTTTGTTCTCTATATTTATGAGTCTCTTCTGTTTTGTCCCCCTCCCTGTTTTTATATTATTTTGGTTTCCCTCCCCTTATTTTCATCTGTTTTGTCTCTTAAGGTCCTCATATGAGTGAAGTCATATATTTGTCTTTCTCTAAGTTCGCTTAGCATAATACCCTCCAATTCCATCCACATAGTTGCAAATGGCAAGATTTCATTCTTTTTGACTGCCGAGTAATACTCCATTGTATGTATATACACATCTTCTTTATCCATTCATCCATCGATGGACATTTAGGCTCTTTCAATACTTTGGCAATTGTTGATAGTGCTGCTATAAACATGAGGGTGCCTGTGCCCCTTCGAAACAGCACACCTGTATCCCGTGGAGAAATGCCTAGTAGTGCAATTGCTGGGTCATAGGTGAGTTCTATTTTTAGTTTTTTGAGGAACCTCCATGCTGTTTTCCAGAGTGTCTGCACCAGCTTGCTCTCCCACCAACAATGCAAAAGAGATCCTCTTTCTCCGCATCCTCACCAACATCTGTTGTTGCCTGAGTTGTGAATGTTAGCCATTCTGACAGGTGTCAGGTGGTATCTCATTGTGGTTTTGATTTGTATTTCCCTGATGATGAGTGTGTTTAGCATTTTTTCATGTGTCGGTTGGCCATCTGGATGTCTTCTTTGGAGAAGTGTCTATTGATGTCTTTTGCCCATTTCTTCACTGGATTATTTGTTTTTTGGGTGTTGAGTTTGATAAGTTCTTTATAGATTTTGGATACTAACCCTTTATCTGATATGTCATTTGCAAATATCTTCTCCCATTCTGTTGGTTGCCTTTTAGTTTTGCTGATTGTTTCCTTTGCTTTGCAGAAGCTTTTTATTTTGATGAGGTCCCAGTAGTTCATTTTTGCTTTTGTTTTCCTTGCCTCCAGAGACGTGTTGAGTAAGAAGTTGCTGCAGGCAAGATCAAAGAGGTTTTTGCCTGCTTTCTTCTCGAGGATTTTGATGGCTTCCTGTCTTACCTTTAGGTCTTTCGTCCATTTTGAGTTTATTTTTGTGTCTGGTGTAAGAAAGTGGTCCAGGTTCATTTTTCTGTATGTCACTGTCCAGTTTTCCCGGCACCCTTTGCTGAAGAAACTCTTTATTTCGTTGGATACTCCTTCCTGCTTTGTCAAAGATGAGTTGGCCATATGTTTGTGGGTCCATTTCTGGGTTCTCTATTCTGTTCCATTGATCTGAGTGTCTGTTCTTGTGCCAGTACCATACTTTCTTGATGATTACAGCTTTGTAATACAGCTTGAAGTCTGGGATTGTGATGCCTCCTGCTTTGGTTTTCTTTTTCAAGATTGCTTTGGCTATTTGGGGTCTTTTGTGGTTCCATACAAATTTTAGGATTGTTTGTTCTAGCTCTGTGAAGAATGCTGGTGTTATTTTAATAGGTATCTAATTGAATATGTAGATTGCTTTGGGTAGTATTGACATTTTAACACTATTTGTTCTTCGTATCCAGGAGCATGGGATATTTCCATTTTTTGTGTGTGTCTTCTTCAATTTCTTTCATAAGCTTTCTATAGTTTTCAGTGTATAGATTTTTCACCTCTTTGGATAGATTTATTCCTAGGTATTTTATGCTTTTTGGTGCAATTGTAAATGGGATCGATTCCTTGATTTCTCTTTCTGTTGCTTCCTTGTTGGTGTATAGGAATGCAACCAATTTCTGTGCATTGATTTTATGTCCTGCAAAAAAATATTTACTTTAAATACTACTATTTCCCAAGTACTTATTTCATGTACAGAAATAAGGTTTTCTATTTTTCTGTTTTGAAACAAGGACCAAACAAGACATAGGATTGTTGCCTGGTGTTGCCAGTAAGGAAGAACAGAAATGCGTTCTAAAGAGGGCATTGGGCTTTCTTCCTGTGGTGGGAGGGCAGGGATGGAAAGGAGGTGGATACAGTGCATTAGAGAAATAAAGCCGCTTTGAGAAATGAAGATTTTGAGTTTATTGTAAAAACGGCCAGGTTAGATATCTAAGGAGAGAACTTACCGAAAGTCAGGGGAGACTTCAGGAACTAGATCCATATAAAACAATAATAATGTGGAACTTAAACTCATTTTAAACCGTGATTTCTTAAAGAAATATTAAAACAATAAGAACCATAGCCTTGTTGTTTCAAGTAAACTATAAATTTCCGGGATGGGGTATCTAGCCATGAATAAGCTTTATTTTATTAAGACTTGGGAGAAGGCGATGCAGTTAGCATTGAGGTTGAGAGTGAGACTTCTGGGTTCAAATTCTGCCTCTATTGTTTAATAATAGCTCTGTGACCCGTGATAAGTCATGACTTCTTATCTCAGATTTCTCATCTGTAAACCAGTGACGTGGAGACTTTACAAGGGAATCAATGAGTTAATATGTCTCAAATGATCTATAAATAATTCAAACACCCCCCCCCATCCCTCACACATGCACCACCACTCACGTATCCTTGGTCTCTTGAGCATCTCCTTATATATTATTCATAAATATTGGAGGTTAGGGGGAGTGACATGAAAATATGCGCAAGTAAGATTACCACTGACCCAGTTATTACTCTATCCGTCTGACCGCTAAAAAAGCAAAGGTTCAGGGATGTAAGTGATTTGCACACAGTCACACAGCTGGAAAATAGCAGAAACTTCCAAACTCAAGTTCTACACACAGGGTCATGCTTTCTGCCTTTCTTGACCCTCTCAGTTCACGGGAGCCTGATGACTCCTAAAGCCATCCCTTCGTCTGATGTGAGTAACACTGGTAAGTGTTAGATACCCAGAGAGAAACGAAACGTACTGGAGATTAGTGGAAGTCTATTTTCAGCCTTCTCCTCTTCCCCTACCACTACTCACTCCCAGCCCTCTAATTGCTAACATACTTGGAATGTCTCTCCTCATTTCCCTGTGGCTGTTAGCAGTTGTCCTTTAGTTGTGGGATGCCCCCCAGATAGGCCTTTCCTCCCTGGGGTGTTGACTTACATGTAGAGCTGACACTGAATCCTGCTTACTGCGATCATCAGTGTCACAAGTGATGTTATTGTCTCTCTAGTGGCAGCAGCAGCGGCAGCAGCTAAAACCAAAGCATTGTCCAGTTGATGATGTTATTTTCATATGTTCAAATGTCATCTGTCTCAGTAAACAGAGTCTCTTGTCTCTTCATGACTGTACCCACAACTGCAGAGAGGTTGTGTTTCTAAAATGCACAGTAAATAAGTTATGTAAAGAGGCCGATAAGACACCCAGCTAAATACAGGTAATCTGCGTCATTTAAGAAACAGAAAAAAAAATCAGTTTCCAAGTTAGGCAAGGAGAACACCTGGGTGGGAATCGGGAGTCCCAGATTCCAGTCCTGGCTCAGTCACGTTCTGGGTGTGTGATCAAAGTGATCACCCCCGTCTTCTGATGTAATTTGGTTTCTTCTAATGACCATCTCAAGCCTGAAAATTTTGTAGTCAAGGATCCCGCCGGGTGGATGGTAAAGAATTATACACCTGTAAAGGCTGACTGTGATTGTTCTAAAGGTGTTTATTGCTCTTCTCTAAGAATGTTCTGAGAGTAGAATATTCCGCTTCTGATTACCAGCCCATGGGCCGCTTTCTTTAAAAAAATTATGCGCGTCAAAGCTGTATCTTCAACTCTTAAATGGAAGTAAAGGAAGAAACAGGCAACTTGGCGGAACAGAAATAAGATTGATTTTCCATCAGTACTTCCTTTTTTTCCAAAGATAGCTAATGCTATATTATTACAATTCAAAAGTCTCCTAGGAGAAAATGCAGCTTCTCTGGGTAATTAAAAGAAGAAAAGTTGTCAAATAGAGAAAGAAGAAAGGTGGAGGTAATTCAAAACGGAGCTAATTGGACGGCCTGAGTAGGCAGAAGTATAAGGTGATAGAGAAACCACTTTTAAATAGGGAAGATATGATCTTGGCTGGCCTTCTGTGAAAGTAATTATGCTTCTTTGACACATTAGGTTCATTGTCCTTTAATCAAACCCTCTGGAATATGTTTTGCATTTTCTAATCCAGTATGGAAGTCTTATGTGTTTTTATTAATATATATTTTGTTCCTCACTGACAACAGGAGTCAAAAATGCTCCTATATTTCAGGCACATTCTCTGAATGATTGTGTGAGAGTAGAGCAGACTTTTCTTTTCAATTTCATCAAAGCATGTCTGCATTACAAAAACCAGAATGACAAAGCATATCAATAGCATTGGCAACAATAACAAAAAGACCAAAATTCCTGCCTTATCAGAAGTATATTCATTTTGCAAATCAGGTCTTCTCCCATCTTTTGAATCTTTTTTAGGTTGGTTCGAATCAGCATATCCTCATAGGCTATCGCCTAATTCCTTCTGAACACTCTTAATATTTGTAAACTTAAATTCAGCGAGGCAGTCAACCCAGAAGATATTTCTTGGTGTGAAAAGACTAAATACATTACACTTTCTGATGATAGATGATTTATGTCCACTAAGTATCACAGTTGCTTTAACCATGAGCTGTCAAAAACAATGAAGTTCATGTTTTACTGGGCTTTTTTTTTCATATGGCGAAGATTCTTTATTTAACACCTGCTATCAGTGTATGCACAAAAACAACATTGTAATTATGATGTATTTCTGAGTAAATTGAATCACAAAGGTATGCTGCAAAATATGGGAATGTAAAGTCAGTCTCAAGAAAATAGCTCAAGCTTAAAAAAAAATCTTATTCTTTTATTTAACTCATCCAAAGAGAAACTCTTCTCCAACAAAATTTCCACTGGTTTGGATTTTAGGTGGAAATAAAAAGCCCATGTATAATGGTAAAAAACAAACACAGCAAATAGCACCAAAAATTCTGTCTTGCGGCATCGCCAAGCCCTTCCCTACCTCTCTGGTTGTCATGAATAACGCTGTCTAAAAAAGTTTATTTATCCCTTGTCCTCTGTGAGAAATTTACATGTTGAAGTTCTTCAGAATTCTGTCTCTCACCCTGTTCTCTCCTGCTCTTTTTTACTCTCATTCACGTCTGCAACATCAGCCACCGTTCACACAGGGTGCCTCCAAGGTCTTTCTCTAATGACCAGACCTCTTCCTTGAGCTCCAGGCTCATTTCTATCAGCCTACTGGGATGATTAGCAATTTGCCCTAAGCAGAAAAATAAAGAGGGGGCTTTCGGGTTAACCAAGGATGTCTGATTGCAAAGCGAAAGACATCTGGAGTGATAAGAACAAAGCCAAAGGAATTTCTAAAGCTAGCAACAGCACAAACTATGCAGAAACTAAATGCAGAAATCAAGTAAGGGAAAGGAGGCCCACTGATTTATCTACAGAATGCACAGGATTAATACATATGCACAAACAGCTGTAGTCTGTGTGCCTGTTTCTGCGAATATTATGGAAAGGTTTGTTTGCATCGAAAGAATTCTGTATAAATACATGTTATTGAATAAAATTGTCCTTAGTAAGTTTGAATTTTTATGCTTATCAAATCACAATTGAAATATATTTACCTTTGAAATATATGAATATAATGAATATATATAAGTGTATATAATATGTGAAACATATATATTCACTTTGAGTTAGATTTTCTTAACTTCTCTATGGCATAAGACATTTTAGTGGGAAAAAAACCCACAAATAAAACATGTCATTTACATAAGTCAATAGGCAATTTATAAAAATAGTTTTAAAGGAGTATGGTCTTGCACCAGCCACTGTTCTAAGTGTTTTATGTGCAGTTATTTATTTAATTTTCATAACAGTCATGTGAGATAAGTACTTTTATTCTCATCCTCATCTAGTAAGTAATAGAGGGAGGAATAGAAATCATGTTGTCTGGCGGGAGAGTGTTCACCTTTAACCATGACTCTATACTACTCGGTAATATGCAGATTCTTCCAGAGTATGAAAAATGGAGGAAAGTTTTCCAATTCATTATTATAAAGCTATGAAATACCATAACAATGACAAACATGTATCGAGCACTTACTCTCGGCCATACACTGAGAATTGACATGGGTTGTCTCATTTAATCCTCATCAAAAATTCATGAAATGTCAATGTCTGGAAAATAGTGAGTGATCAGTATGTATTTGTTGAATGAATGAAGCCAGTATTATCCCAAATTTACAGATGAAAACACTGAGGCTTTTGGCAGTCAAATAAATGTATCTCTGGTGGTCAGCTAATAAGTGGTGGAATGAAAATGACTCTGATTATACAATATAGAAAGCCAGTCCATTGTCACTGCAGCAGCCAGAAGGATCTTTTTGGGACCCAGATCTGATCACGACCATCTTTCCTAGAAGCTGGTGCTTGAGAGAAAAAAAAAAAAAAAAAAAAAAAAAAAAAGCCCTCTTTATGGTCTTCAAGGTCGTGGACTATTTGGACCCTGCCTATTTCAGCAGAGTCCTCATATATCATCCCACCTTGTTCTTTCTCTTTGAGTCACTCTGACATTCTTTCACTCAGCCATAATCACAGGACCCCTTCTTCAACAGCACTTTGCACCTGCTCTCCCTTCTGCCTGAAATTCTCTCACCACACCCCTTTGCATATTTCACTGGGTTCCTACTTCAGCGCTCAGTTCTGGCATCACTTCCTCTCTGGAGGATAGTTTCCCCGATCACCCCGTTATAGGCCCTCCTGGCATTAATGCAATTGTGTCCGCTCTAATTTGAAGATTATGTGTGTGGGGTGGTGGTGGTGTGTGTGTGATGGTTTGATTGAGACTTGCCTCTTGTAATAGACGATCAACCCCATCCCCAAATTTCTTTTTAGTCATATGTTAATGACAATAATAACTTTTTATTGAGCCCAAATAATTTTATAACTTCTGTGTCATGACATAACACAGTTAACTAAATGACATAACAGTTATAATGACATAACAGACATAACATAGCAGCTAAAATGACATAACAGTTAACCCACATGAAAAGATTATAGCTGTTTCTGGTGCATAGTAAGCACGTGTAAGTGTTTGTTAAAAACATTACTGTAGGGGTGCCTGGGTGGCTCAGTTGGTTAAGCGTCCGACTTAGGCTCTGATGACGATCTCACCTTTCATGAGTTCGAGCCCCAGGTTGGGCTCTGTGCTGACAGCTCGGAGTCTGGAGCATGCTTCCGATTCTGTGTCTCCCTCTCCCTCTGCCCTTTCCCCGCTCAGCTCTGTCTCTGTCTCTGTCTCTCTCAGAAATAAACATTTAAAAAAAAATCACTGCACTACTTCATTTAATCACATAGCAAGTCTCTTAGGGAGGAGCTGTTATTTTGCCCACTTGACAGGCACTGAAACCAAACCTTTGAAAGTTGGAGTAACTTACCCAGAGTTATACCTTAATAACCATTAAGAAAAAAAAAACCCTTCCGGGGCGCCTGGGTGGCGCAGTCGGTTAAGCGTCCGACTTCAGCCAGGTCACGATCTCGCGGTCCGTGAGTTCGAGCCCCGCGTCAGGCTCTGGGCTGATGGCTCGGAGCCTGGACT
>NW_024420501.1:5106615-5111416 GCF_014898765.1 Herpailurus yagouaroundi
TCCCCCGTTCATGCTCTGTCTCTCTCTGTCCCAAAAATAAATTAAAAAATGTTGAAAAAAAAATTAAAAAAAAAAAAAGAAAAAAAAACCCTTCCAATATGGAATAAGAACACTCTAAAATGCAACAAAATTCAGCAGTATATGAACATAATTAATTATATGCCTGATTATATATATATAATCTGGAAATGTAAAGTTGGTTTTGTATTGGAAATTTTCTTACACGATATCATACATATCTAAGATAATGGAAAAATACGATTATATTGGTAAACATGAAAAGACATTAAATTTTTTATGAAACCAGGAATAAGGTGATTTAAAAATTAATTATTCCTTGAAATGACTAAAATACATCTTTTAAACAATAACCATAGTACATGTAATGTTGAAACACTAGAGACATCTCCATCTGAGATAGGAATAAGGCAAGAAAACACATTATGGCTAAAATTCGGCATCACCTCAAAAGTTAAAGCAAACATAAGACATAAGGAAAAGAAAATTTTAATTATCAGCCTCTGGAAGCAGTATTATTATTAATTGCAGATGATTTTACTCCTTACCAAAACAAAATGAAACTAAACCAAGAGAATCCATTGGTAAAGTATAAGAAATAAGAACTAAGAGCTCCATTAGAGGGCAGGAATTCACGAAGTGTGGTCCCTGGACCAGTAGCTTCAGCATCACGTGAGAGTTGTTAGAGGGGAAATTCTCAGCCTCTGTCTCAAACTTACTGCATCAGAGACTCTGGGGTTGGGGCCCAGAAATCTGTGTCTTAAGAAGACCTCCAGATAATCTGGTTCACGTTAATGTTTGGAGAACCATTGGTAGAAGGAAATAGAATAAAAGTTAAGGAAAGCCTTCTCTATTTCCTCACAATAATTAGTTAAAACTAGCGGAAACCAGTGCCCAATAACATTCCCAATAACATAGCATTGTCAAGTTTAACCAAAAGGAAAAAATCATTTAGGTGGCCCAGTTAAATTTAAATTTGAGATGAACAATGAATAATTTTTTTAGTGTATGTCCCAAGTATTGCATGGAACATAAATTATTCATTATTGTGAAATTTAAGCTTAACTGGGTAGCCTCTATTTCATCTTGCAATCTTACCAATGAAAGCAAAAAACAAAATTCTAGGAGTAAACATAATAAGTATGTAGAGACTAAATGAAGAAAACTATAAGCTTTACGAGAGCAAATAACAAAACCAACGTAAGAGTTTTTGAGCACTCATTGTGTGCTAGATGCTGTTCCAACTACTTGAAATTGCATGTTCAAACTACCTGTATGAGCTCACTAACCCTGGCAACAATACTATGAGGTATGCACAATTTTATAGTTAGAGGAAATGCAGTCACACAGAAGTTAAACACCATACCAAAGCCACATAGTTATAAAATGTTTTGTACTGATAGAGAGATGTATCACACCCCTAGATTAGAAGGCTCAATATTGTAAAAATGTCCATTTTCTAAAAATTAATTTATAAGCTTAACGTGATTCCAGAGAAACATCTAAGTAGAATTTCTGTAACTTGACAAAGATTTTAAGGCTTATCTGAAAGACTGAACATATTAGACTAGCCAGAAAATGTTTGAAGTTGCAATAATAAATGAGGAACTTGTACCATAAGATATTAATACCTAAATTTTATTGTAACAGTATGACGCTTTCACAAGAATGCAGAGGCATATGCATAGAATAGAATATTGTAGAATAGAACAAAATGGGAAGAAATACACCAAAATGTTAGCGGTGGTAATACATGGTAAGGATTTGTGTAATTTCAATAATTTTTCTTTTTACTTTTCTGTTTTAAATTTTCTGTAAATATTTTGTATTCTTTTTAGTGAGGAAAACATATTTTATCTCAAAGAAAGACTATTGAGGAGCAAATCTAAAAGTCTTTATTTGTATGCGATTCTGGGGTCCCTAGGAAGGCCACATATGCCTGGAGCAGTGTGATCCTGATGTTAACAGACTTCTGTGTCTACATGTGTTACTGGAACCTCAAACTCTCAGGAAGTCCAATGTATGTTTTATTTAGCATCTACTAAATGAACCATTTACCATTTTGCAAACAAAGCATGTGGTAGACATTTTCTCATTTGAATTTTTCAACAGTGCTGTGTAATGCTAAAGTAAGTGCTCTAATTAGACATGTTATGGATGAAAAACAAACAAGTTCAAGGTGGTTAAATAACTCAACTAAGTTTCTGTGGCAAAACTGAGATTCAAGCCCAACTGGGTTCTCAGTCTGATTCCATTCTGCTCTCAATACTGCCCCTGACCCTGCTCCTGTTCAGGTATTCTCTCTCTGGACAACTGATGCCAACACTGAATCTGAAAACCAAATGAGTTTGAACGTCATTCACCCTCAATGCCTCTAACTCTCTCCATCCGGGCCCCAAATCCAATCAGTCACCGGGTCTTGTTAATTCTGTTGGGATTTTCCAAATCCCTTTTCTGTTTACTTCTCTCCATTACCTCTGCTACTAAGAGGAATAAATCCTTTCTTTGTTCTTGTCTTTCTAAGTTTTGCTCCTCTCCTCTTCATTCTCTACACTGAGGCCAGACATCCCTAAAATACAATTCTTAGGGGCACCTGCGTGACTCAGTCGGTTAAGTGTCCAACTCTTGATTTCTGCTCAGATCATGCTCTCCTAGCCATAAAATCGAGCCCCGCGTGGGACTTGACACTGGGCATGGAGCTGCTTGCTATTCTTTCTTTCCCTCTCTTTCTGCCCCCCCCTCCCTCCCTCTCCCAAAAAAAAAAAAAAAAAATAAAAAAAAAAAAAAAAACAATTCCTAGCTTTTCATTTCCCTGACCAGAACCCTTTAGTGAATCCCATTGCCTAGGGAATTGAAACTCATTAGCCTAGCACATAAGACCTTTTGTGGTCTAGTCTTTGTCAAGATTGGTAGCCCTGTGAGGCACCACTGTCCCATGGGCAACATGAACTTTGGCCATACTAATTACTTGCATATCCTTGAATGTACACACCAGATTATCAGTCTTACTTGCCTTTACACATGTAAAGGCATACACATGTGTATTTAAAATATACCTATTTTAAATATCCTTCCCTGTTCTGTCCTCTTGGAAAATGCTTCTTCATCCTTCAAGAGTTAACTCAAATGATACTTTCTCTTTGGGATTGCTCTAACCTCTTCAGGCGAAATGAGACCTTTCTTCTCATGTGTTTGTACATCACCTGTCACTTTTTTCTTACACAGTATAATGGAAATGGAGTAGGGTCTGCATTCAGAGGTTTCTGCTGACTAACTATATGATCTACTGCAAATTATATCAACATGGGATATAACGAAACTCTTCAAAAACAATTTGACCAAAATATCTGATTCGTTACCTACCTGTTTAACCTTTTTTAAAAGTTTTAAAATGTTTTTACTTATTTTTGAAAGAGAGAGAGCAAGCAAGCAGGGGAGGGGCAGAGAGAGAGGGAGACACAGACACCGAAGCAGGCTCCAGGCTCTGAGCCGTCAGCCCGGAGCCCGATGTGGGGCTGGAGCTCACAAACCATGAGATCATGACCTGAGCTATATTCGGACATTTAACTGACGGAGCCACCCAGGCGCCCCTACCTTTTTAGTTTAAAGACATTTTCCTTATATTTCCCAAGATGCATTCATTCCCATTCCCATGGATATATCCTTTCAGCAAACTTTTAGTGAATTCTCGTGTACCAGGCACACAAAAACAAAAATACAGTGACAAACACCATAAAGAGAAATAGAAATAGGTGATGGGGATTAAGGAATGCACCTATCATGATGAGCACTGGGTGATGTATGGAATTGTTGAATTGCTATCTTGTATACCTAAAACTAGTATATAACACTGTGTGTTAACTGTACTGGAATTTTAATTTAATTTAATTTAATTTAATTTAATTTAATTTAATTTAATTTAAAAAAGAAATAGAAGTACAGTTCTCAAGGAGTCTCATAGAAGACTCTACAAAATTTTAATCTGATACATTTGAATGGAATATTAATAAACCAAGAAGGTTGTGTTAATATTAATTTACTCCCATAGATCAGCTTCCCATCTTCCCTTGTGGCTGGTGAAAGTTCAAGATACATTAGTTCTTGGTTATTCTCTTAGAGGTTTTCTTTCCAACAATGAAAGAAGTCCCCACATCAGAGGCGAGTTGCTTCGGGAGCTATCTGTATATTTCCCTTCATTTTCCAATGGTAGAATTGGGGGGCGGGGGGAAGTAAGGCAGTATTTAGTTCAGTAACATGAACTATGACTTTTATTTCATCCATCAGTGTTTCTTTTTTTTTTCTTCATTTTTTTCCCTATAACTAAAGCATACTGATTTTTATTTTTGGAATGTGTTTGGTAAAATAATGCAAACTGCTTCTGAAAGCAGCCATTTCAAAGTCAGTTGTATATATATGACACACAACTTATATTGACTAGTTTTCTTATATTGACTAGTTTTGTAATCTCAAATGTGGTCATATCTCAGGTTGAGACGTGTTCAGTTGCTCTGTATTCAGACATGTATGAAGAGAAAATGGCATATTGGTAGAGAATATGAATTTTATAGTCACTCAGACTTGGACTCAAATTTCAGCTCTGCAGTTGGAGTGCCACTAAACAACAATCTTTAAAGTATCTACATATTGCGTATTATAGTCAACAATGGTGAAGTTATTGAACCCATTACATGACTTACTAATAATGATAATATCTAACATTTATTGCGAGATTACTATTAATTATTATCTAATGTTTGGAGATCACTGGCTTAAGGCTTAAGTA
>NW_024420501.1:5111516-5128896 GCF_014898765.1 Herpailurus yagouaroundi
GGATTCCAATACAGGATGTGTCATTAAATGGATCTAATATCTCATTTAGCAGATATATGCTGTGAATGCTGCTAATCTGATACATTCGCAGTATAAGGTATTTTAGTGTTGTGAGAAAAATATAAAGCTTCATGAGTCTTAGAGGTAGAGCTGATGGAGCCACTGGAGGGCAGAATGTGAGAGGAGACTAAGCCCGGCCCCAAAGATTTGAGTCTGGGTTTGTACATCTCTGTTGAGACTTCTGTGGAAGCCATGTTGAGACTTCTGTGAGGGCCATGTAAATCGTTGTCTTAGGCAACATAAGGCCACTGGTTCCTTTGGGAAATTGACTTCTAATTGCCTAGTAATAGGAATTGGGGAGAGGGTGACTGACATCAAGATCAGGACAGGAGTAAGTTGAAAACCAGGCCCTTAGCTGCATCACTATACAGAGTACATAAGAGGAACTAAACTAATCTCCACAGGATGATTGGGTAGAAGTTGGGTATAGGCATGAGCACATAGGTGCATATCTGATGGAAAAGCAGTCGATGGATGCTTCTGTGGTAAAACATCCTGTGAGTAAAGTATTGGATACGCTGGAATGAGCTGTTTCAAACATGTACTTAGTATGAGGTTGCTGCTATGTGTGCTGTTTACAGTGTAAACCAAGAACCAAGTAGCCAACCCCAGGCTTCTACCTGGTGCAGAAAGTTGCATTTGAAATGTCTAGTAACGTATAGGGCTTGGAGAGGCTGCCTGACAGTAAATGCTTGTTATATTAACAGGAATGCATTCGTCCTTAGGTGGTAGGCAGATCTATTAACTTGGAAGGAATATTCCAATTCTGTTCTTTATAAGGGCTGCTGCTGTGAGAGCTGTTGGTAGATAAATTACAAAGCAGCCAACTCCAGACTTCTTTCCAGAAGGTGGACTTCCAGCAGCTAGGTACAGACATGTACAGCCAAGGAAGCATGAGTGACAGCCAATGACAGTAAGCAGGCTTGAGAAAATGTGAGCATTTGTTTTGGACAGTTCAACATATTTCTGGGTTTTATGTAGAGAGGGGAAAAGTATTGAGTTGGTGGGTGTACAAACAAACAAAACTGATGTCTGCATTTCAGATGGCAGGATTAAAACCTCACATACCCAAGAAAGGTCACCTTTTCTACTTTATACAAATAAACCACCTGCAAGTAATTTGAGTTGTTTAAAAGCAAGCTAGAGATGAGCAGCAAAGCAGCTCTTCCCAGAGGCTTTGTCTTTTGACCAGAATTATGACCCTATGGAGGTAGATGGGACACTAAGGAATGTCTAGTCCCATTGCCTCATTGTACCCACAGGTAATTTGGAGCTTCAGTGAGCACAACACAGAGGGGTTTAGAGCCTGGACCCAGGAGTCCATGCAAATCCCAGCTCCAAGACTCACCCAGCTCCAAGCTGTGTGACGTTGGGAAAGTCCCTGGAGTACCCTAATCCTTACTCTTGGGCAGGTGAAATGGACAGATGGGCCAATACAGTGCCATTAAGAATTTCAAACCAGGAGGATGTGACAAAAAATACTTGGCTTGGAGAGTGAGGAGTGTCAGGTTAGTGCTGACTGTATCCTAGAAGAGATTCTCAGAGGTCCCACAAAATTATTTCCAATGACATGCTCGGTAGTGACATATACATATTTACTCTTTTCTTTTGTTTCTTTAATATGAAGCTTGTAAGTAGTCCTCAGGTTGTAGTTTAAAATGCATAAAGCTATAGTTGAAATCATTTATGTGCCTTTCAGTAACACATAGAAGGATGACCTAGGCAGAGTATAAAAGTTAGAGGCTAGAGGTTTACTTAAAGTTATATAGTACTACTTGTCATGATAATTCAGCTCTATAATCAAGCCTGAGGAGCCAAGTTCATTGCTGCTAAGATTGGCAATATATATTATATGCCTAAATGCAGTATAGGTATAATAAAAGCAAAGTTGCTGTTAGTACCTATTTTATTGTTCCAGGCTCCATGGAATCAGTCTACTTCTAAACATCACTTTCCCTTTAAGGTAACAAGAAAATTATCAGCCCCTTGTATCCCAGGGACTGAAGAATGACTTCTCACTCTCTAGAAAGTTATCCCGTGGAAACCGAAATATACGTGGGTGGCAAGGGAGGCAAAGGATATAGACCTCCTGAGCCTAATCTGCCAAATCGAGTCTTTTCATCAGTGGGCAACAGACTTTGTGGAACACCCTTAGACTAGCCTAAAGAAGACCAGCATGCATCTCAGCGTGTAAGGTTCATCTCAGCATGTACCTATTTTTACATGTATATGTGCAACTTTTTCTTGCACGCTTATAATTTTAAGTGTTGAAGAAGTTCTGTTGGAGGTCCCCCAAACTACACTCGGGTGTGATAATTCCATCACTAGAACAACTCCTAGAACTCAGAAGCTGTTATGCTCACAGTTACAGTTTATTACAGTGAAAGGATATAGATCAAAGTAGCAAAGAGAAAATGTGTCAGTGGCAAAACCCAGGAGACACTAGACACAAGCTTTTAGTTGTTTCTGGAATAGTGCTGAATTTCAGCAGTATAATGCTGCCTATGTACTGTATTGTCTTTTCCACATAGTTCTGCACAGGATGAGATATAAAATTGGAGAAAGAAGTTGTGGGGTGTGAAATTTCCCAGCTATTTTACTTTGACATGTGTTGATTTCTCCTCCCTCTGTGTGAGCTTTCTTCCCTTTCATCTGAGCAACTTCCACTCTTTATCTTAGGTTTTCTTCCATTGTTGTCTCCGTAACGTAACCATTCCTACTTCTGACCTTTCACAGCATTTTTTAATACAAGTGTTAATCCTGTTTGATGTGTTTTTATTAGTTGTGCTCATATCCATTTCCCCTGCTTCCTTAGTAGTTAATGTCTTATTCTTTGTAGGATATTAATAATTATAATAATAATGTAATTGGTGCTTAAATGATACATACTATGTTCCAGATATCACTCTAAGTGCTTTACATATGACTACTTACTTCATCCTTACAACGACCCCACGAAGTACCATTTCCTACGGCTGCTGTAACAAATTACCACAGAATGAATTGCCACAAAAGTAAAGAACACCAATTTGTAGTTCTGGAGGTCAGAAGTCTTAAATGGGCCACTGGTCTTAAATCAAGGTGTTGACAAGGCTACATTCCTTTCTAGAGACTCTACGGGATAATTAGTTTCTTTGCCTTTGCCGGGTTCTAGAGATCACACACATTCCTTGCTTGTGGGCCTCTTCATCTTGAAAGCCAGCACTGGTGAGCTGAGTCCACCTCTGGTGCCATCTCTGCTTCTCTTTCTCTCTCTGAGCACAGCAGGGAAAGATTATCCACTTTTAAGGACCTATGGAATTATGTGGAGCACACCCAGATAATCCAGGATGATCTCATCTCTTAAAAGTCACCAACTTAATTATATCTGCAATGTCCTCTCTGACATGTAAAGTAACATAGTCACTGGCTGTGGAGTTTAGGGCATGACATAGTTTGAGGGATATCATTCTACATTCCACACATGCATAGTATTATATAGATGAAAAACTGGGGCTTGAGGAAGTTTAGTAATTTACCCAAACTGGTAAATACTGAGGATGGGATTTAAGCACACTCTTGCTCTATAGGCCTTCTTTCTAAGTGTTACCCACCTGTTGGGATTCCCTCCAGGAGACAGCACTGTATCTGGCACATAGCAGTTGCTCATTGTGTGTTCACAAAATTGTTTCCAGTCTGAATATTCCCACCTAGTCTCATTCTTCCCTGTTCCCAACCCTTGTCACTGTGAGGAGTTATTTCAGTTTTCCAACTCTTTTAGTTTTCTTTTTTTTTTTAATTTTTTTTGACATTTATTTATTTTTGAAAGACAGAGAGAGACACGGTGTGAGCAGCGGAGGGGCAGAGAGGGAGACACGGAGTCCAAAGCAGGCTCCAGGCTCTGAGCTGTCAGCACAGAGCCCAACGCAGGGCTTGAACCCACGAAACGTGAGATCATGACCTGAGCCAAAATCGGGCCATTAACCGACTGATTCACCCAGGTGCCCCAACTCTCTTAGTTTTCTAATTTGTGTATTTTTTTGTACTCTACCATTACAGCTTATCGTGAATTCCATTCTAGCATGCATGACCTCAAGGATTTGGGTAAGCTCAGAGTGGTTCCTGAGGAACATTTCCAATTGCAAGGAGGTCTAGACAGACACGAAAGACCTGTTCGGGGGACTCAGAATAGGTTCCCAACTGCACAACGATCTAAGAGGCCCTAGAAAAAAAGCAGATCACAGGCTCTGGCTTTGGGTTTCCTGAAACTCTCCGATAAGAGTCTCAGCTTCCTTTCCTCTACCCTCATAGCCCTGTGAGAGTACT
This sequence comes from Herpailurus yagouaroundi, assembly GCF_014898765.1. Taxonomy (NCBI): domain Eukaryota; kingdom Metazoa; phylum Chordata; class Mammalia; order Carnivora; family Felidae; genus Herpailurus; species Herpailurus yagouaroundi. The sequence continues at coordinate 5,115,882 of NW_024420501.1, forward strand.
GAAGCAAAGGACAGAAGCCTGAAAAGTCCTTGCTTATTGCAGTATGTTTCTAAAATATGTATTATTCTTCACATGTATCTCTCTACTTAATATTCTTCAGGGTCCTTTTACCAACCAGGATACAAGCTCTTGGGTGTCTTCTCCATAAAAGCTGCAATTAGAATATTTATGTATTTTTAGGGCAATAAAAGAAAAACTGAACATCCATATCTAAAAAACACAGTATTTGCATACTGAAGGCTTGTCTTTCCCTCAGTCCCTGGGCAGCCCTCTTTGTGTCTCGACAGTTGCGTTCCCTGGAGGTCAGTCATCATTATAAATTTAAAGTGACTTTTACAAGAACTCAATTAAGAACAAACTCAGAAGAAGTTAGTGTACATGTAATTCATGTATTTACGTGGTTACACAAGTAGCATAGCAATGACTAGCAGTATGTAACTTCAGAGGGATACAGTACTACATACTTGTTAGCAGTTTTAATGGCTGAACAATTGTAAATAGAAATTAATCATAAACTGTCCAGAGAAGGCACCCTGGGCCTCCTTTTCTGCCTTTATTATAGGGCTTAAAGTCTGTAAGATCTCAGATCCAAAAATGATTTAATTGAGTACCTAGGCATGGAAACAAGGAGGAAACCAATCTGGCATTGAGAACGGGCTGTGGAATATCTGCATGTTAAAAATACACTTTCAAAATCGGGATCTATAAAACAAATCTGATTTTCTCATTGGTTCCCATTATATAGTCTATGGGGAAAAGGCCCAACAAGTAAATGATTTTTTTAGTTTTGTTTTTGGAATTTTTTTTTTCTTTAATGATGAAAAAGATATGGTGTCCACCTAGCCCTTCACTTTTTTTTTTTCCCAGTGTTTTTGGAATTGGCAATACTACACTAAAATTCTCCTTCACCTCTTTCCATCCCTTGATCACTTCTACAAAAAGATGGAGTAAAATTCAAAGCAGTCATTGTTGATGCTTTTATTAACCCAGATAGAAGAAATGGAAACAATTTAGTTAAAATCAGGTATGTAGATTTTAGTTAACCATTGTTTTACCTTACATAAAGAAAAAAATCTTTGCAAAATAGCCTACTATCTCTTATACCTAAGAATTGTTTTCTTTAATTAAGATGATCTTTTAAATGACTTATTAACATATGTTTCAATGTGAAACATTTTAATCTGATTAACTCTATGAAATAAAAGCAAAATGTACGGAGGAAAGCCGATATACAAAATTTCCATGTGAACATAAAAGCAGGAAATATCAAGAGGGTCCCCTAATATTAATGGCTTGCTGCTCTGGTCTTTTATCTTACTATGGTGATGGAATAAATTGCAGCTTGCAAAGCTGAGATGAAAGAGGCTGACTCCCTGAAAAATGAACCCATCAATGAGGAGTTGTAACATCAGAGGGACTGTTGTGGAGCACTTTGCCTCCTACAGTCTGGCACAGGGAAGTTCACTGCTTCCATATGTGTCCTGCATGTCATTGTAAATCAGTTCCTCCATAAGAATTTTCTCAGATTTCAATGCTGGTGGAGAATGGAAATCCTTCTCAGTTTTCAAACAGGGTCATGAAGTAGTAGAAGTCACAATTAGCACGCAGGATAAGTTAACTGCTAAGGTAATCCCTAGCATTTCAATCTAAACTCTTCGATTTGGAGAAGTATTTAGCCCTGAGTCATAACAACTTCTAGACACTTGGAGAAATAGAAGTCAGAAATCCTTACCTCCTTTTTGGTATATGATGCAGCTGTCTTTTAAATTTGCCCTCATTTTATTTGGAAGGGCTAGGACAACATTCCATTTGAGAAAGAATTGGCTTTCCCCTAACTAAGCTTATTACAAAGGAAAACTTACGAGCAGTGGAATTTCCTGAAAGTGGAGTTTGTAAGTGTTTGATACATGTTTGTTTGATAAATGGATGGTCTAGGCACTAGGATTAAAATTCGAAGTATGGAGATGCTTATAGCATAGTTCCTATTTTTCGGTACACATTAAGGTAGAGAGAGAAACGTGTAAGCCTATAAGCGTAATGAAATTCATAATGCCACGAGACAGACATAGAATGTTTCCGCAGCAAGGAAGAGGAGCACTTAATCTTGATTTGGAAGGAGAGGGGGGGTTTCTAGGGAAATTAAAGTAGGTGAGGTCATTAAAGTGTATTAGAAGTTTGCACCTTCTTGAAAAGCACAAATTGTAAATAAACTTTCTTTTGGAAAAGGTCAAAAATAAGATAAAATAAAACTGAGGATGTCAGTTATATTACTGTTGCTCTTAGTTTATCTCTAAATATTATCTTTGTGAAACCAAACAGGGGTGACAAGTGTGTTGTTATTGTTTGGGGTGTGTGTGTGTGTGTGTGTGTGTGTGTGTGTGTGTGTGTATTGGTTGGTGTGTGTTTTGTTGGGGAGCACTATTGACCCAAACCTATTCAATTATCCAGTTCTGATGATTTTATTAATAGACTAATATATACTGATTCATATTCTGATTGGTGAGCTGACCCAGAAAGCAAATAGTGACTTGTTTTTTCACACTAATACTATTTTCCTTTTACTGCTTGTGTTTTTTATGACTATGTCCTTTTCCCCATGCTTTGCATTTCTCCTTAACCCACTAGACACTCATACATATCCCTCCCTGGTTCTTCCTCCTCTTCCTAAATGATAAAAATTGGAGTACTCCAGAGCTTAGCGCTTGGTTCTCTTCCCTTTGCTGTCTACACTCACAACCTTGGTGATTTCAAATCTATAGATTTAACTATTCTCTCTATGCTGTTGTTTTCAAAACTTACATCTGTGGCTTTGACACCACTTTTGAACTTCACACATGGATGCTACTGTCTACTTGATGTTTCCTCTTTTCCAAAACTGAACTCTGAAAGTCTCCCCAAGAAATGCTTCTTCACATAAGCAAATGTGTTCACCCAGTTGCTCAGGACAAATGTGCTGTCATCTTACCCTCCTCATCCTTGCCACCATCCAGTGCACAGCGAATCATGTTGGCTCTACTATCAAACCACATCCCAAAGGTATTACTACATGACCCAAGATTATAAATTCATCCAAAATTTATCACTACTATAACCATTTCTTCTACTAGTTGGAGCGATCATCTTTTTTTTTTTTTTTTTTTTTTTTTGCCATAACTCTTGCAATAGCCCACACTGGGCAATTTGTGTTACTTTAGACTTTGCAGTGGTGCAGTTATGGGGATGACAACTTTAAGGTAGTGTTGTTCAGTGGGTGGCCAAGGTGGAATGGAAGCCAAGATCAGTGGAAGTGAGAGGTCAAGGAACTAAGGGGCCAGGATATATGAGGATCATCCATGTGAACTTTGAAATTGCCAAATTAATGATAAACATATGGCTAGAAAGCAACATAGGCATTCAGGTGGTAAAATCTGAAACATGAAATGAATGAGGGGGAAGTCTTTGGTCCCATGTATCTCCACTCACTTTATAACTCTTCTCTACTTACAATTTCAGCTTTCTCATAAAGTTCCTAACTCTTCACCTGTTCATGGGTTCTCTGTATATCCTTTCAAATTTAGCTCCTGTGAATAATCTCATTCCCTGCATTGTTTTTCAATTTAGATTCCTATGAATAAGAAACAGATTGGCTTAGCCCATTCTTGTTTGAGTAGTCTTTTTTTTTTTTTTCTGCATGTGGCAGGCCACATCATAGTTTACCCTTGGGTCATGTTCCTGCCTCTGATCTGGTTAACTGTAGCCAGAGGGCGTACAAGGAATGACAGTTGCAGGGATAAAGGGATCATGGCCACCTAGGAATGTAACTTCAGCAGAAATTGGGTTGGGTGGTTTCTCTTGTATGCTAAAGCTTTGAAGGCACTTCGGACATGGCACACAATTGCTGTAATCTCTGTAGGGCCGTGTCAGAGATTGAAGTAGGCAGACAGCACAGAAGATGCAGGCAGTATGAGGAAGTCATTTTACAAGTTACTAGTATAGCCATACTGTCATTTCAGTAGAACAAAAGAAAACCAAACTGAGAACATACATGACTTTAGTTAGTGCTTGATGCATCCTAGATATTAAAGTGTGTTTTAGTTCCTTTCTGTCATTCACTCACCCAATAATTATTAAGTAGCCCCTCTCTGCTAGATAGTGGTATATAATGACCAAAGGGTCCTAGTAAGAAAAACCTGGAATTCTATCAGGTTGCCCATGACACCAATGATATTCTACTTGCTGTCTCACAATTCAGGCCACTTTAGCTAGCTCCTAACTCATCAAGAAGGATCTGCAGTACTCTAGAAGTGATTTCTTCCTGTTACTTCACTTTCCTTTAATGCAAATTACAAAGGAGGATAGCACACTTACTTCATAGGAAATTAGACAGACTAATTAAGTCAGGAGGCAAGGCTTTGAAGATGAAAGTGGTTGCTGAGCATCAAAGTGCCAAAGAAGTATTCAGCCATTGTGGGTACAGTGCAGTTGGCAATGTTGGTACCATGAATAGAAGGCCCCCCATAATGCTTTTGAATGACAAAAGGCCTTTGTTGAAAACTCAAGTGACACAATGATGTCCTTAATAGCCTTGGATTTCCAATAAAGTATTACTCCAGTATCAAGTATATATAGAAAATACAAGGACACAGATTCAAGATAAAAGCGGGATTTAAGTGGACAGAATGAAATAAGGAACCCCATCACAGTGCACATCCCCGAGTTCAGAATATGTGAGGTGAAAGTCTCCTCCTGCATTGCTTGATCTTGAGTTATAAATACTAGAATAAAGGAGTTTGTAGGCAGAGTCCAGGGGACATGAAAAATGTTCCTGGTGTTGGGAGGAAACATGTTTCTCTACCCTTCAGGATTCTTCTTGCTGGTCTATGATTAAATTGACATGAGACAGAGCAACAGGAAAAAAATCAATCAGAAGTTTAATAACATACATACCTCCTGTATACATGGGAGAGACCCAGGAAAACTGAGTAACTCCACAAAATGGCCCAAGCCATGACCTTAAATACCATCTCTAAAGATGGACTATGCTGGGTGTGTTGGAGGCCAGTTATGGGAAGTTGCCAGGCAAAGCATAGTAAACAGGGGTATGACTGTTATGCAGAGTGAAGTCATTGCCTTCTTCATTGATAAGACTTTTTAGAGATTTAAAGTCATCCCTTCTCTTCCTGGTATAGACTTACATTATAAATGCAAATGTCTCAGAAAAAGGTAACTTCTACTCGGTTTACAGAACTTCTCATGTGTCTGCCCTTTCTTATTAAGAAGCAGCTTAAAATAATCAGTGTGCCAGAGGCATATCTTGGGGTTGGAAAATTTGCTCCCCTACATCAGGATGTGAGAAATTAGGTAAGAGGAAGGCTGAAAGGAGGGCTGAGAACATTGATTTGAAGAAATCCTATAAATACTTCCTACGTGCCTTGGGGTCTCATCAAGGAGAGGGGAAACAGACTGAGTAAAGATACAAGAGTATACACTGTTTGCTCACTTATTTGCTTGCTTACTATATATTTATTTATTGTATTAAGTGTTATGGGTTGAATTGTCTCCCCGCCCCCAGAAAAAGAGATATGTTGAAGTCTTAACCCCCAGTACCTGTGAATGCGACCTTATTTGGAAATACATTCTTCGCTGATGTAATTAGTTAAGATGAGATCATCCTGGAGTAGAGTGGGCCCTTCATTCGACATGACCAGATGACTGGTATCCTGTTACAAATGGGCCGTGTGAAGACAGAATCACACAGGAGAAGGCCATGTGACAACAAAAGCTGAGATTAGAGTTATGCAGCTGCAAGGCAAGGAGCGAGTGCCAAAGATTGGTCACAAACCACCAGAGACGAGGAGAGAGGATGGAACAGATTCTTCCTCGGAATTCTCAGAAGGAACCAACCCTGCTTTCAGGCTTCTGACCTCCAAACCTGTGAGAGGATACAATTCTGTTGTTATAAGCCACCCAGTGTGTGGTACTTTGTTATGGCAGCCCTAGGAAACAGTGCAGGATGAGGAAATGGCCGATTAAATATACGCACATACGTGTATTTTTCTTTTGAACAAGTCTGTGCTCACTGGACGGTGTAGGGTGAGGGGGTAGGAAACTTGCTATAGAGAGTTAATATTTCAGGTTTGTGGACCACATGGTGTCAGTTGCAAATGACTTAAGTCTGCAGTGAGAGTGTAGCATTAGTAACAATCAGTGGCAAATGGGGGTGGCTGTGTTCCAACAAAACTTTCTTTATGGACATGGAATCAGGATTGTATGTAACTTTCATCTCTCATGAAATATTAGTCTTCTTTTGATTTTATTCAACTACCTAAAAGTGTCAAAAACATGTTGATCTTATGGACCAGATTTGGCCTAGTTTGACAGCCTCTCGCCTAGGAGAAAGATAGGTTTTTGAGATAGATAGACCCGACTCTACCCCTTTCTGGCTGTCTAACTTTTGATGTTACTTTACCACTCCCAGTTTGGGGTTCTGCCCTTCCCAACTAGAAATCATTGTGGTTTCTTCAAAAGGCTATTAAAAGAATAAATTTGCTTTCACAGGATTGGGTTCATGGGCACGTGATCTGTGTGATGGCCCTGCAAGGGCCCTCCGTTTAGTCTAATGCTCTGTTATCATCATCTTGAGATTCTTCATAATTTTGAGCAGGTTCTGTATTTCCATTTTGCATTGGGGCCTGTGAGTTCTGACACAGCCTGGGAGCCCAAAATGAATAGCTATTCTTATTATAATGCATTATGACGTATGAATAAGTGTCGATTAATGAGAAGCTAAATCCAATCCTTGGTAAAGGAGCTATGGCTTCTTTGGGAGACGTCAAGGAAATCCTGTCATAAAACAAAAGCACTAATTACTAAAAGACGGATCTGCAGCGGATGAGCAGACGGACGGAAAGTGAAGACATAGTACCCCGACTGTGTAACGTGACAAGTTAGCCGCCAACTGGAGATGCTCCAACGTCAGCCAGTTTGTGGGGGGCACCTAACTGTTCTCCCGTGGTGAAGGTTTGTGTTATGAAATAACTTTGGAAATGTGCTGGCTTTGCAGGGATGTGTGCACAAAATGTTAAACAAATCCTTGCAGTTGGGTCTTTATTTTGAGCAGTGACATCAGAGCATTTATCCAAACGTTTGTTTAAATAGAAATGCAAAAAGAGGTGCATTGCAGTGTCTGCTGAGCAGTGGAAATCTTACATGGGTAGAAATCGGGACTCTGAGGCTGTCTTGCCAACACAGCACAAGAGTCTGACCTACTATTAATTTCTTTGCTCATTGTACGTGACCAAATTGGAGAACTCCGAACTCCAAATGAATTAGATGATCACCCACTGTTTTTCTCACTTTCCAGAACCGCTGCGCAGGTAGAGGCAAGCACTATGTGATTCATAAATAAAGGAGCCCCACCGATTTTTTCTTTATATCTGGGACGACACCCTTATTGGTGAAAACGGTCCCTTGGACAGTTTCCCAGCATGTTTGGGTTTGTGTCAAATAGCATTTCAGAATCTTCTGGCTGATACAGGAATTTCAACTGCAGGCTCATGAGCTAAAGCCAGCTCTTCTCAGCGCCGGTGAGCTTTTGTAGGGCTTTGATCACGAGGGCATATGGAGTAAGAAGTGAAGGTGGTCCATCCGGACAGCTTCTACCCCGCAACCATTCTACCAATGCCATATATCCAGTCTGGGGAGTGGCTTCAGCCACTGGTTAGATACATGTTGTTCGGAGTTGATTAAACAAAACCGTTATAAAGTGAGTTACAGCATTCATTGAGCAGCTTATGTTACACAGCAATGACAACAGTGTACGGACCTCCCACCGGGCTGTTCGCCTCCCCGCGTCAGTACGTATTCAAGAGTAAGTATAGCAGGCTTCACGTATTCACGGTCCCAGCAAAGAAAGTACATGAGAAATGCAAACCTTATTATCCAACAAGTTCAGGAACCTGTGCTTTCCTCCTCCTCTGGCCTCCCGTGATTGTGCATTGAGCCACTTTGTTGCTAAGGAGCACCTCCGATATGCACCGCTCACGGACGGAGAGAGAGGTGGAAATCAAGTCAGCCGATCTGGCTTCTTATTCATAACTCTGGCAAAAGACTTGCAGGAGGGCTTCCAGCTAACGGCCAAAATGAGAGGAAATCATCCGTGCTGTTCCTATTCCTGATTCCCGAGTGAGCAGAAGGCTGGCTGATTTCCTCTCTGCTAAATAGGGTCCTGAGGGTTTGAATGCTTTATAAAAATGCCTGCCTTACACTGTATCTACACTGGAAAACTAATCCGTTGGCTGGGATCAAATGCATTTGCCAGTTCAGTTTAAAAGATAATATGGGTTTAACAGATTCCCCCCTTCCACTTAAATATCTATGTTTTGTGGTGGTTGGTTGGTTTTTTTTCTTTAGTTTCTATTTTTGCTTCGGTTTGGTTTCGTTTTCTATATCAAAAAGGCATGACCTTTTGGGGAGTAGGATGGGACTGAAAATAAACAAGTCAAAAAATTAGGTAAATACTGCAGTTAGTTTAGATAGGTGGTCAGCCTGTCGAGGAGATGACATTGGATCGATGACCTGAGTGATGATAAAGGAGAAACTTCGTGAGGATCTAGTGGGAGCATCTTCCGGGCACAGGAGTGCCGAGTGGAAAAGCTCAGAGGCAGCAAAGAATTGTGGCTGCACGAGGAGCTGCAATGAGGCCTCTGTGATTGAAACAGTGAACGGGGGAAGAGTAGGAAGAGACTAAATTCGAGGTGCAGAGATCTGAGAATACAGAGTCCTGAAGGCTCTGCTAGGGGTTTGGGGTTGGAAACTAAGTGCAGGTGGGGGCCACTGACGAGTCAAACAGGGAAGCGGCACAGTCTCATTTATGGTTTATCCTGTCGATCGTATTGAGAACAGATGATAGGGCAGGTGAGAGGTGACGTTGGGGAACCAGTTAAGAGGCTGTTGAACTAAATCCAGTGAGTGGTAAAGTGAGAGACATGGACTGAGGTGGTTATGGTGGATGGAGACGGTGACAAATAGCAGGATTGCAGATCAGATTTTAGGGGAGGGGCGCCTGGGTGGCTCAGTTGGTTGTGCGTCCAACTTCGTCTCAGGTCATGACCAAACGGTTTGTGGGATGGAGCCCCGTGTCAGCCTCTGTGCTGATAGCGTGGAGGCTGCTTGGAATTCTCTATCTCTACCCATCGCCCCCCCCCCCCCATGTGCATATGTGTGTGTGCTTTCTTTCTCTCTCTCGAAAATAAATAAACTTTCAGAAAACTTTAGGGTAGAACTTGGTAATGGATTAGATATGGAGAGGGAGGAGGATTGAGGGAATAAAGAGAAGTCACGAACATCATTTTATGGTAACTTGGCCCCCCACAAGTATTCTAGAAGGTTGTTAAAAGGCAATATTTCTATTCTACACACAAGGAACTCATGTACAAGACTGTGAAGGTTTGATATCACGTGGCAAGTAAGTGGCAAATGCAGGACTTAAATCCATGTCTGTTTGCCTCAGAGCTCATGCTCTTTCTTGGTAAGCGCTACCCAAAAATGTGATGGCGGACTGAACCTTGGAGACCTGACTCTATCTTAAGGACCCGTAATGCTATAATTGGGAATCTGAACAGGAAGTAAAACTCTCAACCGTTATAGAAAGCCACAAGCCCAGAGTTGCCCTTTTAATCCCCCGGCGCTCCTTCTACGAGTTGGAATAGGAGAAAGACATTCTGTTAAAGTTGGCCCAGGATTTTCGACATTTTTTTTTTTATTTTTCCCAGTTTAATTTTAAACTGAATGTTATTAAGCAGATGGGATCCCACGAGCAGTTTTGCTGGGAAAGGCGGAATGCCTAAAATGAGCAAACGCAATGCACCCACTGCCTATTGCATTGTCAAGATAGTATACAAATATTAAGAAAATGGATTTTTGAAATGTGAGAAGTGCCAAAAGCCCCAGACTTAAACGATGCTAAAAATGGGGATTATATCCTTCTCAAGACAGAGATTTCCCTTTGTGTAGACTTTGATATGGAATTTGAGAGAGTGTGGAAATGTTCAATCAACCAAGCTGAGCTTTATTTACAGAGCAGAAACTGAGGTTTAGCACTTTTAGGTGGCCCAGACACTCCTCCAGCAGAGCTCTCCTAGCTTCTATCACATATCTCTTTCTCCTTCACCATATTCTTCCAGCTTTTAGAAGACAAAGGAAAGTGCTGCTGCTATCTACCAGAGCCTGGTGCTGCCTAAAATGAGGAGATGATCAAAGCTATTCAGGAATGACCTCATGCTTCTCTCTGTCTCCAGGGCAACATTCAAATGACCCCAGAAAACAATCTGTCTTCCTTTTCTCCTGCCATCATCCAGAGGCAGAGACTTCCTTGGCTAATATGGCCCTTTGCCCGTCATGCACGTTTCCACTCGCATAAATGCCTGTGCCCTGTAATTACTTTCTGCTCTGCTGTGCACTGGTGTGATGCAAGACATAGCCTAGAGCGAGAGCATTCCATAGATTGTTAATGGACAGACGTATGGGTCATTGGCCCCGCGTTTCAGCTTCTCATTTGTTTGTTAGTAAAAGACTACAGGTTGTCTGAGTCAGCTGCTTGACTCAGCTATGGAAAAATAAAAGACAAGTGAAATGAAAGGATACTTTTCCTTAAAGGAACAACCCCCAAACTAGAGTTAGAAGCTGCCTTAGTGGAGATATTAAATCTACCAGAACATTCGTTGCAGGTAGCAATTTGTGCTTTTTTGGTATCCTTTTGGGGCAATAAACTTGGCAAAATGAAGACAAGTGATCATTTCGGGGCAGAAATAACATCACAGCAAAAGATGCAACAAGACCGCCTAGTTACGACATTGTGCTTTTCCTTCTAAAAATGGAATACTATAGTTTAAGAGACTACTTAGCTGCAATTTGGAGTTGCATTAAGGAAACATTGCTATTTAAGTCAAATCCGTCTTCAGGGACTGAATTTCACCTGAAAGGTCACAAAATTTGCTGTACTACAGCATCAGAGTATTGGCTAATGGAAACAGCTACTGAAAGGAAAAGTATGAGAAGGTTATGTAACTATTCTATATACTGTTAATTCCTGTCATTATCGAAGACAGAATTTACGCCCCATAGAACCTTGTAAATGCTTCCTGGCATGGTGGACAGCTAATGTGAGGATGAGTCTCTGCATGGTTCAAGTGTGTGAGTCTGTTCTTGAAGACACATGGCATTTCTAGTGCTGTTGAAGTCGGACTTGGCTTCCTCATAGTAACTTTCTCGCTCTCCAACAACAGACAGGCTAGAGCAGTGAGAGGTCCAAAGGTTATGGTTGCCTCACTGAACTAATTGAGTCTATTATGAAGTCTGCGATCGAAGGCCTCCATCCCTCGACCTATAGATGGGGAAATTAAGATCCACACAAGGAGAAATTCAGTGCCTCTCTCTATCGCTACCCCTGTATAGACTGAATACCTCAGTCTTTCTTGGTCAGGTTTGTGAGCCAGGAGAGAACTGATCAATGGTATTTGCCTAGCAGGTGGTTGTTACTAGTGTCCAGCTTGTTCTACGAAGCAGAAAGGAGAAAGAGCTGGTAGTGATGTGACGGGGCAGGACGAGGGTGGGGAAGGGGAGCATTTTCAAACATAAGTGGGCAAAGTAGTCCATCCTTTCTTTTAAAGATATTGCTGATTATCATATGAATAATGGGAAAATATCTTATTTTCATGAATGCAATACTAAGAGACATTTTTATTTAAAAAAAATTAATGTTTTTATTTTTGAGAGAGAGAGACAGAGAGAGAGAGAGAGAGAGAGAGAGCTAGCAGGGGAGGGGCAGAGAGAGAGAGAGAGGGAGACACAGAATCTGAAGCAGGCTCCAGGTCCCGAGCTGTCAGTGCAGAGCCTGATGTGGAGCTGGAACTCACGAACCGTGACAACATGACCTGAGCCGAAGTCCGACGCTTAACCCACTGAGCCACCCCGTAAGAGACATTATTTTTAAAAAATATTTTGCGGGGCACCTGGGTGGCTCAGTCGGTTGAGCGGCCGACTTCGGCTCAGGTCATGATCTCGCGGTCCGTGAGTTCGAGCCCCGCGTCGGGCTCTGTGCTGACAGCTCAGAGCCTGGAGCCCGTTTCAGATTCTGTGTCTCCCTCTCTCTGACCCGCCCCCATTCATGCTCTGTCTCTCTCTGTCTCAAAAATAAATAAACATTAAAAAAAATAAAAAAAAAATATTTTGCAAGTGAGTAACTTACAAGGTCAGTCAAGGAACAGCGACATGAACTGCAGAACCTCAAAAGAGTATAAATTTACAAAACTCGGTTTAAACTTGCAGAATTATCAACCAGATATTGGGCTGCATGCTAGATATTGAATTTCTAAAAATTTAGACATACCATCCCGACAAATGAAGCCCATCAGTGAGTAGGAAATCATAAAATAAGACTTGTCACCTCACATATTTCCTTTTTCTAAATAAAAGCAAAATCTTGAAAAAAATGTAGCCCACAAACATTCTTTAAAAATTATTGAATTAGCCTTCATTTCAAAAACATTGCCCTAATTCTGTTAAAGCACTCTTCTGCTATATGTGTTACTCCTTTTGTTACTCCCAGAAGCCCTATAACGTGAATGGGCTAAGGATTTGAAATGATATTTCACAAAACAAAGCAAATAATAAACATACCCAGCATTTTCTTCTTACTGGTATTAAAGAAAAAAACCACATAAAATAATAATAATAATAATAATAATAATAATAGTAATAGTAAAGTACAGTTTGTATCAACAAGTTCACAAAAACAAAGTGATATTAACTAAGACTCCTGTGGTTAACACAGAATTGGGTCACTCAGATTTTACTGGTGGGAAGGGAACAAGGGTTCACCCTTTTGGAAAGTAATTTAGCAATATGACAAGAACCATACAAATACTTTTATTTGGCCCATAAATTCTGATCCTGGAAATCTGTCACAAAGAAATAATCTAACTGAAGGCACAAAAGTATTCCAACAGTGTTCTCAACCACAGGCTATTTTGCGTCT